>NC_082727.1:52546781-52846781 GCF_030144855.1 Hypanus sabinus
AACCTGTAAGAAATAAAATGTGGCATTTATTTGGACCAAAATCATTTCAATGACAGCAGTGATGTAATAGTGACAATTAATGGTACTGTGTATTCAGTTCTGAGCTCCAATTTCTGTAACCTTCTTACTGAAGTGAAACGACTGAATTAATGTCAAACTGAAATATTCTTTAATTTGGTGCGGCATTATAATTTTAGTTTAAATAGGTTGTACAGGTTGAAAACATCTAGTCCGGCACCCTTGGGTTTTGACTGGTGCCAGATCACAGAAAATTTGGTCCACAGAAATTGTCCCCATCATCTTCAGCTGAGAAGGAGAACTGTCCTTTTTAAATATAGACACTCCATAGATCATTTAACAGTTTGAGAACTATTTAAGACCCGATATTTCTCCCGAGTCTATGTCTCCTCTATGAATACCTGTGGGTGTAATTTCATTAGAGCTGAAATGTGTTGTGTTACGAACCCCGTAACTGGGTTACTTACCAGCAAAGATAGAGGCGTCTGTTGGAGTCTGATGATACTATTTTTAACAGTATTTATTAGTAAAAATACACAAAAATAATATCAATGCAAATAATCAGATAATATACATCGTCAATACTAAACCTAAAAGTGCGGGTATAATAATAATCAATAAGAAAAAAGCTCTATCATTGTTTAGGGGATAATGAATTGTCTGATGGAAATCTAAAGTTCATTTCAGTTCATACAGGCTGTTGTTTGTTTGTCGCTGTGTTGCAATTGTTGGAGAGAGAGAGAGAAATAGAAGAATAACTTGCCGATTTTCCTTGGTACGATCTTGATCCGTATCCATCCTTTAGCTAGACCGTTTCGTGGAGGACTCACCACCCAGGCAAGGATGGACACACACACAAGCCCCCACTGGTCTCATACGTTTCTCCTGGTGTGTCTGAGGGGTGTTCCCCAGACCCCTCTTTTATCCTCGCTCACGGGGTCTCAGATGTCAATCAGGTTGGGATGATGCAATCCCTCAACCAGACCACTCTGGTTGTCCCCTGAAGGGTTTCACTGACTAGTACAGTACTCAATACACAATTCCTTCTCCAAGAGACAATAGCAGTAATCAGTGGTTCTGTTCCGCTTTTGTTAGGAGACATTCCAAACCTTGTTGTGTATTCTGCATTGTTTATAACAACTGCCTTTGCTGTGATCCTGCATCTCTCTCTCTCATTTCCTGGGTCTCAGACCTGAAATAATAGCGATCTTGCGATTCTCAAAAAGTTTGGGGGGGCGGGGGGGGGGGCGACTTTTCTCCCTTCATTTGTAACATCCCCATCCTTCTAAGGATTTTTACCACAGGTAAAAATTAACTACTACAGAGTCTTACAGAATTTCAGAATCTAACACAATACAAAAGAGTATTTTTCACTACAGAGTAATACAGTTATACATTCAATTCAGCATCTAAACAGTTAGCAATTACATTGTCACTTCCTTTAATATCATAATATCTTGTACCTTAATAAATTCTTGTAGCATCAGACTCCAATTTAATAACCACCTATTTTTATTCCTTTTCTTCCGCAAACAAAAACTAAAGAATTGTGATCTTAGCTTATGTGTATATTACAAAAGTTCATGCAAATACTAATCTTTATTTTACTTTCAAACTTAACAGTCAATCTTCCATTGTGTTGTCTTTATTATTTACATGCTTTGTCAAAATCCCTTAAAACCGGATCTTGTTATGTAAAGTGGCATCCCGTCAACCCTCGCCCCTTTTCCAGTTAACTCCCACGTGGTTAGCTTGTATACCAGTGTGGAATAGGCTTTTGCGTGCTCCTTTCATAGGAGTTATTTTATCAACAAGGTTTTCCAAACAGCCCATTTTCTGAACTTCCACACAATTCTTTATTTTTAAGCAAGTCGTTAGCTTTATCTTCAGGACCCTTCATTCTATTAGTTTTCAGTTTAAGATCTGCAAGCGATCCCTCTTTGTCCAAACAACATTTCAAATTCTGCCTCTTCACAGCACACTCTTGAATAATAATAGCGTGTGGGGCACCTTTACATTCCAAATCAACCTGTAATTGATTTGCAGACACCTTGGTAACAAGCCATTGTTTCTTCAGCCTGGTTACTGCTTCTGACATCAATCCAGACTTTAAATTTTCTTCATTCAACTTAGGAACTACACTTTTCCCTTCTCCTTTAATAATAATATCCACATCACCACCTTTTATCTCCTCACTAACTTTTAACACACCTTCGAACACAAACAACTAGGAATTCTCACTTCCCACTATTACCACGGTTAACCCTTTCTTCACTGAACCAAGGCCATTTGACCCACAAGGACTGCATTCCTTTTTAACTGAATCAGATACCTCAGACTTTTCCTGAGTTTCATTACTAGGTTCAGTACCACGTGCATCCACATCTTTAACACACTCAAACGAGACCTCTGCCTCTTCCAGGCTTTCAATACCCGTACCCTTTTCAAATTCTAAATTCCCCTGATCCTCCCAGTTACTCTCTGGGCAAATCCCTTCCAGAGTAAACTCAACCCCGCGGGCTGAAACAACCTCATCTGCCAACCCAGCAGACTTCTTCAGGGTAACGGCATCCTTTTCATCTAGGACTGCCCTTATTTTATTATCGGGAACACCTTTAAAATTTTCAACTTCTTCAAACAGTTCTGTCAAGCCAGACAGATCATCCATGTCCAACCCTGGACCTTCTAACAGCCTTATCTGTTTCTCATTTTTACTCCGTGCCTCTATAAATTTCCTCCTGGCTAAGGGTAGGTCTACCTCCTCTCCCTTACTCTCTTTCACTTTCCTATTCTCCGTTTTACCACCCTCTAACCCCTCTTGGTAAAGGGTCGGTAAAAATGTCTCAGCCAAATCGATACTGGGCTGATTTAAACTGGTCTCTTTCTCAGCTGCCTTTCTCGACATGCTGCGAGTGGTCGCGCATGCAGGATAGATCTTGGAATCTAGGGGCGGGTCCTCAACACTTACAGGCTGGCTCGTCAGCTCCATGGCCGACCAAATGTCACCACCAGCTAAATCGTTACCCAGAAGGACGTCCACGTCAGTTCTCAGAAATTCTGATCGCACCCCTATTTCAACTGGTCCAGATACCAGCTCACAATTTATAATGATCCTATGCAAAGGCACAGCTTCTGTCCCTTTTCCTATGACTCTAAAAGCTAACTCTCCCGTCTCAGGACCAAAATCTAGTACCTTACTGAGAATCAATGACTGCTCAGCTCCAGTATCTCTCCAGATCCTCACTGGAACTGGTGTTTCTCCCTCTTTCACAGACACTGTCCCTTCTGAAATAAATTTCTCACGCCCCTCTCGTATTTTATCTACCTGGGGCTTTCTCGTCGATTTACTGATCAACACAATACACCCTGTAGGGACTGCTACTTTCCCTTTTCCTGTCTCCTTCCTCAGAGCAAGGCACTTAGATGCAATATGACCTACCTTTACACAATTAAAACAGGTCAAGCCAGGACCCCTCCTGTCATCTTGCCTTTCTTCCTCCTTATTTTTACCACTAGCTCCCGGCTGGATTTCTACCTCAGCCAGCGGGCTTTCTCTACCGTTCCCACGGTTTTTCTGTTAACTCTTGTTCGAGGAAAACTTTGTCTTGTGGGTTAGGGCATATTCATCTGTGAACCTGGCAAATTCGGATATGGACTTATTCGGCTTCTCGTTCAACTACATCCGGATATCATCTGAAACACAACCTTTAAATTCCTCAATCAGAATTAACTCCCTTAATAGCCGAAAATCTTCTTCCGCCATTTCTGCTGCACACCAGTGATCCAAGCGCACACCCTTCTCATAGGCAAACTCTGCATACGTCTGATTCCACCCTTTCTTTAAATTTCTGAACTTTTGTCTTTAGGCCTCAGGTACCAATTCGTAGACCTGAAGAATGGCCTGTTTTACTTCTTCGTAATTCTCATACTCCTCCTCCTCCACAGACAACGCCGCATATGCCCGTTGTGTCTTCCCTTTTAACACACTTTGTAATAACGCCACCCACTGATCCCTGGGCCACTTCTGACTCACTGCCACCTTTTCAAAATGCAAGAAATAACTATCAACATCCGTCTCCTCGAACGGAGGTACTAACCTAAACTCCCTACTAACATTAAACCTCTCCTCTCGGTCGGCCCCTTGAGCTCTTTGCTCTTTCCTTAACGTCTCCATGTCCAGCTCATGCTGCCTCTGTTTTTCCTTCTCCTCATACTCCCTCTGCTTTTCAGCTCTTTCCTTTTCCTTTTCAGCCCTTTCCTTCTCCTTTTCAGCTGCTTCCAGCTATTTTAACTTAATTTCATGTTCCAACCTTAATTTTTCCAACTCTAACTGAACCGTCCCAATAGCTGGTACCTTTTCAGGGATATTTTCCAATACCTCAGCTGAAAACACATTCTTCTCAATATAATACTGAGTTATGGCCCTCCGCATCTCCCACTTTTTCATTGATGACCTCATCTCTGCGAGATTTAGTCCTTTCGCAATATTTACCAAGTCCGACTTTGTGGCATCCTCTAGCGCCTTCAAAGTCGGGTTTTGTGTAAATTCATCTGCGTCCATCTTTGCTGGTTTCCAGTCTGGCTACCTGTGCAACCAGATCCAAGTCTGGACTTAAAAGCCCGATTTACTGGCCCTCCAATTTGGTATCAAATCCCGGATGAGCCTCCAAGTTGTTACGAACCCCGTAACTGGGTTACTTACCAGCAAAGATAGAGGCATCTGTTGGAGTCTGATGATACTATTTTTAACAGTCTTTATTAGTAAAAATACACAAAAATAATATCAATGCAAATATACAGATAATATACGTCATCAATACTAAATCTAAAAGTGCGGGTATAATAATAATCAATAAGAAATAAGCTCTACCGTTGTCTAGGGGATAATGAATTGTCCGATGAAAATCTAAAGTTCATTTCAGTTCATAAAGGCTGCAGCCGTTGTTTGTTTGTCACTGTGTTGCAATTGTTGGAGAGAGAGAGAGAGAGAGAAATAGAAGAATAACTTGCCGACTTTCCTTGGTACGATCTTGATCCGTATCCGTCCTTTAGCTAGACCGTTTCGTGGAGGACTCACCACCCAGGCAAGGATGGACACACACACAAGCCCCCACCGGTCTCATAAGTTTCTCCTGGTGTGTTTGAAGGGTGTTCCCCAGACCCCTCTTTTATCCTCACTCACGGGGTCTCAGATGTCAATCAGGTTGGGATGATGCAATCCCTCAACCAGACCACTCTGGTTGTCCCCTGAGGGGTTTCACTGACTAGTACAGTACTCAATACACAATTCCTTCTCCAAGAGACAATAGCAGTAATCAGTGGTTCCGTTCCGCTTTTGTTAGGAGACATTCCACCTTGTTGTATAATCTGCGTTGTCTATAACAACTGCCTTTGCTGTGATCCTGCGTCTCTCTCTCTGTCATTTCCTGACATGCTGTGTATCTTTCTCATTTCCTGGGTCTCAGACCCGAAATAATAGTGATCTTGCGATTCTCAAAAAGGGGGGAGGCGACTTTGCTCCCTTCATTCATAACAATTGTGTTAACTGACCTTGAACATTTATTAATTGTCTTCCTGCACTGGGGCATCACTTCTGGCTGTGACCTTCTCCCTAGCAACATGCTCCCTGAGATACCTGATTTTTTCTGGTTGCTAAGTATTGAGGTTGTGTTCTAACCTTTCCAACCAGGATTTCATGACTGACTTACCATTATTCTCCTTGTTGGGAAGGATGAGGAGACATAATGCTGACACAAGATCTAAAGTCCTGCGATTTTATCCCATACATAATCAGATTAAATTTTGCAGTGTTTAATCCAAGATTCCCTCCAGAAATGCCGCATTGATGTGTCTATATTTTTTTCTATATGTTTCGGAAGGCTTCTGCAGGAGATTAGAGAAAGAAGGAATGGTGTATTATATGATAATTATATCAGCTACAGGCATCATGCTTTTTAAGCTTAACCAGTTAAAAAGAAACTATGCTTGGCTTCATTTTTGTTGAAAGGTGACAGTATACATTTTACAATCCACTTTTGGTAAAGTCAATCACTTTCCATGGGATGAAAGATTGATTCTGCTGTTGATTTGGAATATACCTCCTGTATTATATTTGGCAGCCTGCTAATCCAAAATGTCAGTTTCTTGTTGATCAGCCATTACAGAGAAACCAACTAAAATGTTGTTCTGGAAGTGATAATGGGTGATAAGTATAAGATAAGTCATGTTTTTTTTTTAAAATCAAGAAACCAAACCCTTTCTGATAACATCTGGGAATTCAGAATAGCGATAGAATGATAGCAATTATACCAATCTAAACTCTAACTGTAAATGTCATTGGTATTGTAAAAGGTTTTACCACTGAAAAACCTGACTGCAGCAAGTGGATGAAAAATGCTACCTCAACAAACTGCAAGTATTCCTCCTTTCTTATTTTGTCTGAGATCTTAAAAAGACACCTGGGACTTTTTTCTACTTAAAGGTGCTGTACCAACTCAGGGACTGCTGTAGTATTTCCTATTAATGCATTAAAGATTTAACTGGCATAAGTGGTGAATTAGATGGAGGTATTAATACTCCCTGAATATTGCTGACGATCAAATATTCTTGCATTCTTTATTATTTTGGTGTATGCCTGCTGCACACTCTGGCACCATCACACACCCTCTCTTTCTGCTTGTACTTACTAATGGCTTCTACATCTTTTCCCAGGGAAGATAACTTCTTGTTACTGAGCTGCTGATCTTTCCAGTGCTTTAAGGACACAAGAAATAGGAGCAGGAGTAGGCCATCTTGTCTGCAGAGCCTGCTCCAGCATTCAATAAGATCGTGGTTGATCAGGCTGTCGAATCAGTTCCACCTACCTGTCTTTCCCCCATGGTCCTTAATTCCACTGCTATGCAAAAATCTATCTAATTGTGTCTGAAAAGGTCGCCTCTATTGCTTCCATCAGCAATGAATTTCATGGACTTGCTACTCTCTAGGAAAAACAGTTTCTTCTCTTCGCCACCATAAATCTATTCCTCCTAAATCCTGAGCCCATGACCCCTAGTTCTAGTCTCACTTACCAATGGAAACAACTTTCTTGCCTTTATCGTATCTATTCCATCCATAGTCTTATGTTTCTATATGATCCCCTCTCATTCTTCTGAGTACCAGTGAGTAAAGTCCCAGGGGAATCGAACTCTCCTCCGAAGATAACTCCCTCATCCCTGGGATCAGTGTGGTGAACCTTCCCTACAATAATTCCAAAACTAGTATGTATTTCCTCAAGTAAGAAGACCAGAATTGCACACAGTGCTCCAGTACAAGCCTCACCTTCTACAGTTGCAGCATAACCTTCCTTTCTTAAATTCAGTTCCTCTAGCAATGATGGCCTACATTCCTTTTGCCTTCTTGATAAATTGTTGTACTTGCAAACTAATCTTATGTGATTCATACACAAGTACTCCCAAGTCCCTCTGCACAACAGCATGCTGCAATCTTTTAACCACTTAAATAATAAACTAACCTTCTATTTTTCTTTTCAAAGTGCATTTAGCAACATTGTACTCCATCTGCCAGACCCTTGTCACTCAGTCTGTCTAAATCCCTCTGCAGACACTGCATCCTTTACTAAATTTGCTTTTCATTCAATTTAGTGTTATCTGCTTATCTAACTATGTTACACTCAGTCCCTCTTCCAAATTATTAATGTATATTTAAATAGTTGTGGGCCCAGCACTGACCCCAGTGGCACTCTATGCACCACGGCTAACCAGAGAAACACCCATTAATCCCAACTCACTGTCTTTTACTTGTTAAGCCATCCTCTATTCATGTTAGTACATGACTTCCAACTGCATATATCTTTATCATATGGATTAAGTCTTTAATGTGGCATTGTATGGAAATTGAAGTTACAACATCCACCTGTTCTCCTCTATCAAATACGTTCATTATATCCGCAAAGAACTCCGGTAGGTTTGCCAGGCAGGACCAGATCTTACCAAATCCATGCTTTGTCTGCTTGAGGGAACTACTTCTGTCTATATGTCCTATTGTTTCTTCCTTAATGAAAGCTTCAAGCATAATGTAACTGGCCTATAGTTACTCGACTTTTCCCTACGTCCCTTTTTAAAGTGTCTTTAAAAAATTCGCTGTCTTTCAGTCTACCAGGACCTGCTGAGAATCCAGGGAATTTTGGTAAATTATCACAAATGCATCTGGTACGATTTCCACCGTTTATTTCAGTATCCTGGGATGTACAGTGATTGTATCAAGGTCCTCTCACATTTAATCGATAATGAAGCTTACTTTTTCCTGTGGTAAAATATTCACACTTTTACTTGACATTGTGCCTTAGGACAATTATACAAATTAATCATAAATAATGTTCAAAAGCTGTTAGGATATAATGAGCAAAAATCATCTTATTTTGTCCCTTTTTATTACTTGTTATTACTCATCCAGAAGGGTAGAAATCCTGAGAGCAGAGATAAAGGTATGTTCTTAGTCTGATAATGATTTCTTGTTTTAATACATCACTTTTCATTAAGTTTTGCTTTTCACTAAAATTAACAAAGACAAGGCTATCAATCCCTTAATGAATTCTTAGTTTTTACTTAAGGCAAGAATTTCTTTTAAAATGGATGGCGTTAGAAATACATTGATCAGGGACATTGATACTAATGGAATTTCCAAGCTCGAGGGAGGTCGACAGCATTTTACTTGGGTCAAGTGCCATTTGGGAATGTTGGAAAATCTTGTTAACAGTGGCTGTTGTGGGGCTGAAAGTAGGAAGGTGTGCAGCTCAAGGGTCTGCTGAATTATTAAAAAGAAATGACCCCTTTGAAAGGTCAGAGTTTGACCCTAGAATGTAGATTATCCCAGTGAGGTATGTTTGGATTGATGTCTGCTGAACATTGAAAACTCAGTGAATCTATCTCTCTTATATTTGTTTCAGTGATGAGACTTTCAGAAAATGTGCCCCTGACTGTGGTCATTGTTAACAGAGCCTTTCACTCATCCCATCCATTTTCTGCACCTCTGCTCTTACCCAACCACCTGGCCCCACCTTCTCTGGGACTCTACATAGGTAAGATCCCCTTGGTCTTCACCTTCCTCTCCATTAACCTCCACATTCATTCTCCACTACCCTCAAAGCGATCCAACCACCAGAGGAGAACTGACCTCTCCTTTCCTCCCCTTTCAACATTTCACTGGGACGGAAGTCAAGCAATATGGGGTTAATATGGGAATGGATTAGGAGGTAAATTTTCGCCTATGATCAGTTAGAGAAGAGCAGGCAAAATGAGTGGAACAGACTGTAGAGAAGAGCAGGCAAGATGAATAGGCTGATGCTGCTTCTATTTTTTACAGTTTTAAAGTGGTTTACGTAACATTCTTGAGATTTGTGCCTTCCTGTCATGAACAGGAAGATGCTCCTACTGAGGGGATGCAGAGTGAATTTGAAATCTGAATATTGCACTGACAAGGAGTGCTAATAATTAAGCCAATTAGTCAAGCAAGCAGACGAGTAAAACTGTTAATTCATTGAAAGTTACAAACTTCCAACTCTGACTCCTGTTAGCTCGGCTGAACTGTGAATTTGTAAAAATCTAACCCTGGCTTGCAAGTTCCAAAGGCAGAGCTGTTGGTTTTTCAGCATGAGAATGGATCCTTGAGGGAAGTGATGGTCAGGGAATTGAATGAAACCAATTCATGGTTGGAAAATGAAGAGTCGGGGGCTAATATTTCCAATACGTTTTCTGTGCGAGAGCTGTTCCTGTTCGGAAATCAGCCTCTGAGTGTTATTAATTCATTTATTTATTTGCAGCCTTGGAAAGCTCTAGTAGACAGGGAACGGAATTTACTCAGCTGTTACTACCCATTCATCACTATAGAAGTATTGGTGGAATATTATACATTTATATTTTTATAGGACAGAGAATGTTATTAATCAGTTTCAAATACAGTTGTGGAATAATGGGGCTGACCTTGCCAATGTCCCGCGAATCATCTCTTTTCGGAAATCTGAAAGAATTTCCCTGTAAGCTGTTGGACTTCTATGCTGTGATTCTTTAAGTGCTCGTTTTATCAAAGCCAAATGTATTTCTAATTACCTGTCTGTGCTTCTGAATGCCAGGTGACTTTTTATCAGCCACTCAATATGCTGTCAACAATAAGATAACTTCTTTAAAGGTTTCCTGTATGTGGTTGCCGAGGCGGAGGCTTGGAGTTTGCACTCCACTTTGGCACTTGTTGGTGAGCATGGGAATGGGTGGTGTGATTTTTGTTGGGTCCCAGAGATGGTGGAACATGTGATCATGGAGTGCCACAGATACTCGGAACATGGGAAGCTGTTTAGGTAATTATTGGGCATTTGTGGGGTGCCTAGTTTGCAGGACATTCTGGCACCTGAGGCAGAGCTGGTTAAGTCATGTCGGGCCCTGGTGAACGGGTTTTGGAGTCATACTCCGGTACCGTACCGGAGGCAGTCTAAAGGCAGTGTACAGACCTTCCTCCAGCATCCTTACTGGCAAAGGTGACATTGTTCAATGCTGGGCAGACTGTTTCAAACAGCTGCTGAACAGGCCATCCCAGAGAGACGACCAGGCCATGGAAGACATGCCCTGCCACTCAGTCTTGGAGGCCCTTGATGATCCCCACCCCACCCCCACACTGGTAGAAGCTAGGAAGGCAGTCAACCAGCTGCAGCTAGGTAAGGCTCCTGGCCCAGAGGGGGTCCCACCAAGGAGGGTGGTGAAATCCTTCTTCAGAGGCTGACAGAGCTCATGCAGCAGTTCTGTGAACCACAGGACTTTAGGGATGCAAACATCATCCACCTGTACAAGTACAAAGGGGACAGGGCACACTGTAACAACCACAGAGGCATACCCCTCCCGAGCATAGCCGGGGAAGACCATGGCCCAAATCATACTAAATGGATTACATCTCTCCTCCTTGATGACGTTGTCTCAGAGAGCCAATGTGGTTTCAGATCTAACAGAGGGACAGTGGACATGATCTTTGCTGTCAGACAGCTCCAGGAGAAGTGTCAGGAACAGAACCAGAATTTCTACATCCTTTTTGTGGACCTGACAAAGGCATTTGATACCGTCAGTTGATACAGTTGTTTGGGGCATCCTTCCCAAGTTAGGCTGCACCCTAAGGCTGGCCAACATTGTCAGATCATTCCACGGTGGAATGATGGCCAGGGTCATTGAAAATGGCTGTACCTCTGACCCCTTCCTAGTAACTAATGGTGTCAAGCAGGGCTGTATCCTCATGCCAACTCTGTTCAGCCTGCTGTTTGTTATGTTGCTGTTCTCTGCTCTTTCCCAGACTGATGCAGGAATAACAATTCACTACAGGACTGATGGACGCTTCTTTGATCTGTGACACCTCAAGGCCAAGCCCAAAGTGCTGGAAGCAATAGTACAAGACTTCCTCTTTGCAGATGACTGCCGCCATGAATTGAGATTGAAGGCAGACAGTTCAACAATGTTGGCACCTTCACCGACTTGGGAAGCTGCCTCACCTCCTCCTGCAGTCTAGATCGAGAGGTCTCAAACAGACTTGCAAAAGCTGGGCATCCTTTGGCAGACTATGGACACGTGTGTGGGGAGAATGTGGTATCCAGCTGAAGACCAAGATAGCAGTCTACAGACCGGTCATCTTGACTTCTCTGTCTAATGGCTGTGAAATATGGACACCATACCACAGGCACATCAAGTTGCTTCACAAGATCTTGGGCATCTCATGGCAAGACAGAGCCCCACCACAGATTTGCTACAGAGGGCTGAGAGTTCTGGCACAGAGACTCTGATTATGAAGGCTCAACTTTGATGGGTTGGGCATGTGGTCCGGATGGAAGACAACTGCCTTCCAAAGATGGTATTCTTTTCAGAGCTGGTACCTGACACCGGAAAGCAGGGAGGTCCAAAATCAGCTATAAAGACTGCGTGAAAGCATCCTTGAAGGCACGCAGTATCCCTGTGACTGGTTGGGAGGCCTAGGCCAAGGGCCGCAGTGGCTGGCACCGGGCAGTCTACAAAGGTACCAGCTCATTTGAAGAGCAGCGGCTGAAGGAGCCTGATCTAAAGCACCAGGACCACAAGGAGAGACAACCTGACCCTTCAATGGCTGTAATATGCCCGACCTGTGGGCGCATCTGCGCTTCCTAGTTCAGGATTCGCTCTCATCAGAAGCGTTACTGACATGATCGTAGTTCCTGACAGACTTCCAAGAGAAAGGTGGTGGTAATGCACCTTCTTGATAGATGTGAGTTGCCATTAGGACAAAGAACAAAAGGTTTTCTGTGTTTTAACTATACTTCATATCTGTGTGAGAAATTCTTCTTTGTGAGAATCCTGCCGTTTTATAATGAAGTCATAAATGTGGCGAACTGGTTGTCTTAACATTTCGTCTTTAGTAAACAAAAGCTCTATGGTACTAAAACTGGGGCATGATCAGTCTTGTAACCATGGATAGTTGCCCTGGTAACCTTGTTAAAACACCCTGCAAATAGATTAACTGGTTGAAAAAACTGTTGCATAAATGTTACTAATTGTTGAACATTCATTGTTTGGATTTTGCTGCAGCATGCTTGGTAATTGCACATGTTTTCATATCAAAGAGAAGCAGATATCTGTAAAGCGAAGGATCCATAAAGAGAACAGGTGAACGATTTTTATCTACACACCCAGGATGTGAATTAACACCTGGATGAAGAGAAAGGAAGGAATTCTGGTGGAGAGTATTGCTCACTGATAACAGGAAATATTGGCTGTAAAGAAATGTGCTGTAGCTAGTGAAGAAGCTCTTCCATACTCCAAGTTCAAAGCAAGTTTATTATCAAAGTACATATAGTTCACCATATACAACACCAAGATTCATTTTTTGTGGGCACACTCAATAAATCTATAGTTGGAAGGACTGTCCAACTAGGGGGTTCATCCAGTGTGCAGAAGACAACAAACTGTGCAAATGGAAAAAGAAGGAATAATAATAATAATAATAATACGCTAAATATTGAGAACATGTGGTTAAGAGTCCTTGAAATTGAGTCCATTGATTGTGGGAATATTACAATGATGCGGCGAGTGAAGTTGAGTGAAGTTATCCTCTTTGGTTCAAGAGCCTGATGGTTGAGGGGCAGTAACTGTTCTGAACCTGGTGGTGTGACTCCTGAGGCTCCTGTACCTTCTTCCTGGTGGCAGCAGTGAGAAGAGAGGATGGCCTGGGTGGTGGGAGTCCCTGATGATGGACGCTGCTTTCTTGCGACAGTGTTTAAAGTGGTTGGGAGGGCTTTTCCGTGATGAATTCGGCCGTATCCGTTACTTTTTGTAGGACTTTTTGTTCAAGGACCTTGCTGTTTCCAGACTAAGCTGTCATGCAGCTAGTCAATATACTCTCCACTACACATCTACAGAATGGCTGGCTGGAGGTGTAGTGGCATCTGCACCAGACCTTGAGTGGTCCTGGCTTCAAATCCAGCTATCTCCTTGCACGCTTTCTGGGTTGGGTGTTGAGCTAGTAACTTAACCTCATAAATAAAGCAGACAAATGCTGAAGAAGTGGCAAGATTACCACCCAATGCATCACAGGGTGTGGAGTACAACAACAACACATCTATCGAAGTTTGACAAAGTTTTAGATGTCATGCCAAATCTCCACAAACTCCTGAGGAAGTAGAGGTGCTGCACGTTTTCTTCATAATTGCACTTATGTGCTGGGCCCAGGTCAGGTTTTGAGCAATAATAACACATTGGAATTTAAAGTTGTTAACTCTCTCCACCTCTGATCCTCTGATGAGGACTGGCTCGTGGACTTCTTTCTTTCTCCTGAAGTCTATAATCAGCTCACACACAAAATGCTGGAGGAACTCAGCAGGTCAGGCAACGTCAGTGGAAAGGAGTAAGTGGTGATGTTTCTGGCCAAGATTCTGGCTTGCTAATTTCCTCCAGCCTTTTGTGTGCATTACTTGGATTTCCAGCTGCTGTAGATTTTCTCGCCTCGATAATCTGCTCCTTCAACTTGTTGACATTGAGTTTGAGGTTGTTGTTATGACACCTCTCAGCCTGATTTTCAGTCTCCCTCCTATATGCTGATTCAGCTCTACCTTTGATTCCACTTGCGATAGTGGTTTCAGCAGCAAACTCGAATATGGCATTGGAGAGCTCTACTTAGCCACAGTCTTACTCTCTCTTGCATCATTGCAAAGGAT
This sequence comes from Hypanus sabinus, assembly GCF_030144855.1. NCBI lineage: Eukaryota > Metazoa > Chordata > Chondrichthyes > Myliobatiformes > Dasyatidae > Hypanus > Hypanus sabinus. Next base: position 52,561,009 of record NC_082727.1, read on the forward strand.
TGTTGCTAATATCGGAACATCACTTCCACTGGACCCTTTGATGGCTGAAGTTGCCTCTTGTCCTCACATTCAATCCTGGAAATCAACCAAGATTGGATGCAAATGCTAGAGCAAATTCTGTACCTGTAGGGACAAATGAATAATGCCTTTCTTATGATCTCTTTGGATATCATTTTGCTTTATCCTTAATTAGGATTTGGGTGAATTAACTTTATTAAGATATACAGAATCCCATTCTGCTTGGCAAACTACTGCTAATTGAATTGCTAATGAAGCTTTAAAATGCTTATTTATCAGAGCAATGAATGATATGACCGAGATTATAGAATTCTGCAATAATCTTGGTCATATCATCACTGATATACAGCAAGGTTTTTAAAGCTTCATTCTACAGCAAAGCAGTAGTTACTGCAGTTCTGCAGTAATCTTGGTCACATCTCCAAGGAGCTCATCTACAAAGTCTGCTCCCCTAACCACCCTCCCCCCTGCCCCCGGTCCATTTGTTGCCGCCATCGGGAAGGAGTAACAGGAACTGTAGGTCACACACCACCAAGTTCAGGAACAGTTAGTACTTTTCAACCATCAGGATTCTGACCCAATGTGGACAACTTCACTCAGTTCAGTGCTAACTGATTCCATAACCTATGGACTCACTTTCAGGGACTCTACAATTCATGTTCTCAATAAACAAACAAACAAACATTTATTTATCTATGTTTATTTATTTATTATTAGTTTTGTTTCGTATTTTTACACTTTGCCTTTTTTGCACAGTAGTTACTTGTCCGTCTTTGTGCTTAGTTTCCCGTTGGTTCTATTGTCTTTCTTTGTGTCTACTGTGAATACTTGCAAGGAAAGGATCTCAGATGACATATTATGCACTTTGATATTAAATGTACTTTGAACTTTTTTAAGCTGATCTCCTGATGTGGGGTTTCAGTGGAGAAAAGATCAGACTACGTGGCCGATTTGCTGGTAGCACTTCTCTGCCGAATGTAACACCGTACTTGACTATTAGGGAGCACAGAAACTGCTGAAATTAACTTTCCATTTCTTCCATTTAATGATAACTTACAAGATGTTTTCTTTTAATCACCTCCACACTTTAAGTATAGTCCTGAGCTGTCTGCAACACAGAGTCATATAGTTTTATGCTTGGGTACATTTGGCCGAACCGGTCCATGCTGACCGCATGGGCCCAAGTCAGTCCCAATTTCCTGCCTTTGCCCCGTATCACTCAAAGCCTAGCCTTCCATGTACCTGTCCAAGTGCTTCTTAAATGATACTGTTGCTGCTGCCTCAACCACTTCCTCTAGCAAACTGCTCCGGATATCCAGCAACCTCTGTGTAAAAATGTTGTCCATCAGTTCCCTTTCAAATATTTTCCCTCACACTCTAAGCATTTGCCCTCTAAGTTTGTATTCCTCTATCCTGGGGGGAAAAGCCGTTACCATCCACCTTTAATAACTCATCTCCTCCTACCCCAGGCCATGAATTTATCAATCACCCTGATGCGTTACTAACTGATAAGTTATTAACTTTAAACTTTTTTACATAATCACTCAAAGAGTTGACCTGCATGTGCATGTAACAAGAGCAGTATAACTCATCTCCTTCTACCTTAGGCCATGAACGTATTAACCACCCCTGCTGTGGACACTTCCTGGAGGTCCAGGATCCGTATGCTCCATGACCGCTGGACTAAGTGTGTAAATGCAGGAGGGGACTATGTTGAAAAATAAATGTGCTAGGTTTTCTAAAATTGACTCCTTCTACCTTAGGCCACGAACATATCAATCACCCCTTGTATATGTTGCTTGTACGCTGTATTTAAGGTAGGTACTTCTATTTATTTTGTAATATGATTGTAACTACATTGTGAGATGCACCATATTCTAATGCTTGTGTAGTTTTAAGTTAACTTAGTTGATAATAAAAGAATATGTGTCCTAGTGTGTATAAAAAAAAAATGATGCTAATCTCTTTAAGTTGTGGAGAGGGAGAGGGGCTGCCAGGTGTTCACAGTGGACGAAGTATGGAACTATCGTTCTGATTTCTGGTAGATACATTTGTGTAAATATTTGCAGTTTTTTCACTATTTTCACTAATTTTTCACAGGTCGATTTTTGACACATCTAAAAACCACCTTTGCACTCAAGTGCTAAGTAACTTAACCCATTTTCCCTTTGGTCATAACCCACGTACCCAATAGTAGCCTAATCTGGATGTAAGTTAGATCAATGGTTCAAAAGGCAGTAAGGATGATGGAGAATTTCTATCCATCTTTTCTCCTTCCTCCTGTGACGCATCATGAACAATTCCAATGGCCTGCAGGACTCATCTAAAAGAAAAGAAAGACATGCAATTACTTGCTGCAATTTTTAAGCCCAGGGTTGGGGATCAGAAATCACAGTATGTGCCCATTATTGTAATGCAAGAAAGAATCATCCAGGCTCTTAAAAATTGGGATGTAGTTACACTTGGCATACAAATGATCTACAAAGTTGTGGGTTGGATCATCTGCCCAATGGAGTCTGCAGAGTTGTAAGCCAGTTTTTGCCAAGTTCCTCTCACGATTGTTGTATTTTTCTGCTTCCAAGTGCCCTTGGTTGTGTTGCCCATTTCATTCCTCCTCTGCTACTGATGACAGACAGTCTTCCTGACTGGTGTACTCCTTTTTCCTTCACTGCCAACATTTCCATTTGAGTTTCATCTCTTCTTTGGCTTTATTACCAAATAAAGTCAATTTTAATTTTTTCATATTTTTTACAGGGGTTTCTACCCAATATTGTCACTATTTATTCAGGCGGTTTACCCAATGTAAATCTTATATATATTATTTAGTCTCCATGTGATGTTTTTCTTGCCAACTGTTATATCCTCAACATCATTGCAGTAATATAGTATTCACGGACAGTTCGAATTTCACGTAAACTAAAGCCCACAGCCTTAGTCGTGTTGTGAATAGCAAACTTGCCATGAAAATGCCAATTACTCTTTAACCGTGACATATCATCCTAGCAAAGCCCAGAAAAACTACTGCACCCTCATGGTTGTCATAGACTATTACGTGAATGCTCAAAATAATATTAACAGTGAAGTTTATTTACACATTAAATAGTACACAGAGAAAAGCAATGGTGTCTAGAAGTTGAAGTACATAGTGCCTGTTGTTTTCATGTGTAAGTTATGAAGGTAATCAGCTTTGCACATGTTATAATACACTTTGCCCATTTATGGGTGACATTGTGACATAGTGGTCAGATTATGCAAAAGACTTGTTTTATGTGTAGAAGTTTTTCCCTGTCAAGGTCATTACTCTGATCACTGTAGAGCCTGGGACCAGCTACATCATGGGAAATGATGCATGGCTGCACCTACAGAGGTGGGATTCAAGAGAGGGTGAGGTCGCATATAGTGAAAACCTGATGTCCTCATACCCTGCTTGCCCAAAGTATTTCCCATATCTCCATGTTATCTTTTTGTATAATTAATGTAGCTGATGTGCACTGTGTCCTATGTAGCTTCTTTGAGCACTTGTGAAAATGACAGTGGATCTATGATCTTTCTACGTCTTGCAGTTGAATCTCAGGTTAGTATTAATGCCAAAAAGGAAAACCACACTAACAATTTTGAAAGAAGATTTTTTTTTTCCAAATAGCAACTTTTGATGAATGCCCTTTCGTCACTGACATAAGTTGTGAATTTTTTTTGTGGTAGTAGCACAGTGCAGGCATAACAAATTACCCTACGTTACAATATAAATAAATGGTGCAAAAGAGAATAATGAGGTAGTGTTTATGGGTTCGTGGATCATTCAGAAATCTGATGGCAGAAGGGAAGACGCTGTTCTGAAACACAGGGTTCTGCAGATACTGGAAATCATGAGAAACTTGCACAAAATGCTCAAGGAACTCAGCAAGTCAAGCAGCACCTATGGAGGAGAATAAGCATTAACGTTTCAGGCTGAGATCCTTCATCAGGACAGTTTTGATTTGCTGTGTTCCTCCAGCAGTTGGGTGATGAAATGGTTCCAAAAATGCTGAGGGTAGTTCTTTTACCTCCTCCCTGACGGATAGAATTGAAAAGAGAGCGTGTCCCAGATGGCCGGTGTCCTTAATGGTGGATGCTACCTTTCTGAGGTACTGCATTTCATGGTGCCTTTGATGAAACTGGCATAGTCTCCAAACCTCTTATGGTCCTGTGCATCAGTGCCGCCAGACTTTCCGTAAGTACTGGCACCAAACATTCTCACAGAAACCTCTCTGACAGCCACCACCTTGGAATATCTGGCTCCAACTATCAAGGATTTGCATGGCTCCCGTGTAGAAAGAATGCCCCTCTTCTGGAGGTGCCCTTCATCAGATCCCTCTGCCACATGGGAACTTTAACCCACTGACTCACACCTTCTATCATCACAGCATCTATTCATTCAGTAGGTATGGTCTCTTGCCACAGGGAGAGAGCTGTTTATATTGTGGTATGTCTCCTCAGACTGGTTGCTGACTGTATTAGTTTCAGCTTGGTATTTTTTATGCAAAGAAAATCGTGAACCTTTCAGTTGAGGATCTTGATATTTATGTGACCTTCAAAGACAAAATCAAGCTGATCCATGACTTTTTTTCAACATTATGGCAAGGTAGAAATGTCACTTTCAGCCCAAGAAAATAGGCAGCTTAAAGTCTTTGTACATTTTTTCCTGGCTGAATTTCTGATAATTACAAGGGAAGTGATCTCAGCCTGAGACCCTGTGATGTTGTTTGATGGTTTGGGAAACAGTAAAGAGGAAACCAAGACTGAGGCTCTTTCTTCAGTGTGAACTTCACCTTCTTGCATTGGGTTTACTGCCAATGAAAACCATATCTTGTCCTTTTCTTGATATCAATTTTTTTAGAAAAGCAGGAACTGAAGTTTAGAACAAAGCTTCTTTCACAGTTCACTCACAAAATGTAATGACTTTGACTGTAAGCCCAGATATGTTACCACTATGTAGTAATTGAAATCATACCTTTGACTGACAGAAACTTTTGGAGTCTGAGGGCTGAATTCTTCTCCAGCCGGCAGGTTAGTATCTGGGCAGGAGTTCCACCCATGTGTGCCACTAACCCACTAAACTTTGTTTATCAGGGGATGGTTGGGTTAAAAGTGGTCACCCTATATCCAATTTGCTTGTTGTCCTTGGCTTGGAGAGAAATCAGGATCAATTTCAGTCAGGAATTTGCAGAAATGGAGAGGAAAGGTGTATTACTTTTATTCAACACAGTTTAAGTGAGCCATATGAGATCCTGCCAAGGGTCAAACGGAAATAGCACTTTGGAAAACCTGTAAGGATTAATTTTATGCTTTACAGTTGAGGGTAACCATCTGTCTCCTTTTACAAAGCTAGTGGTCAAAACAGATAGAAAGTACCTGGTAAGTTACAACAGAATTCAGAATGATATATTGCCCATTGATTCCATTGTTTCCCTGAACACCAAACATCTAGGAAAATTCGAAGGAAGTTCCAAACTTATAGCCTACCTAAAGATCAACACATATTATCAAGACTCCAAGCCACAAGACTCTGGCCTACATTTGTTTAGGCAAGAGATGTTGTTACATACCCCGTAACTGGGTCACTTACCAGCAAAGATAGAGAGGTCCGTTGAAGTCTGATGGTACTATATTTAACAGTATTTATTGATAAAAATACACAAAAATAATATCAATGCAAACATACAAATAATATACGTTGTCAATACTAAATCCAAAAGCGGGGGTATAATAATAATCAATAAGAAATAGCTCTATCATTGTCTAGGGGATAATGTACTGTCCAATGGAAATATAAAAGTCACTTTAGTTCATTCAAGCTGCAGGCTGCAGGCTGCAGCTTTTGGTTGGAGTCAAGAGAGAGGGTTTAAATTTGCCCATTCCTTTTATGATGTCAATCCTTCAAGAGTCTGTGGGGGCTGAGTGCTCCTTTGTGTTAGCTAAAGCCATTCTTCCGTGGCAAGACTCACCAATTCCGAGGCAAATGGAAAAGGACGCACATGGGCTTTTCCACCAACTTTCGCTATTAAGCTGTTACAGGAGTTCTGGCGTTTCTTCTGATGCATGTCTGAAGGGGCTGTTCCCCAGACCCTCTTTTATCCCCGCTCACGGGGTCTCAGATGTCACTCAGGGTGGAATGATGCCATCCCCCGACCAGCCCATGTTGCCTGAGGGCATCCACGAAGCATAGTACTCAATACACAATTCTGTCTCCAAGAAACAGTGACCTGTTCCGTGGCTTTGTATCGCTGGGGCCAGGACATTCCAAATGTCTCTCTCTCATTTCCTGGGTCTCCTGACCTGACTTAATAGCGATCTTGCGATTCTCAAAAAGGAGGGGGGGGGGCACAGGCATAACACCCCCTTTCTTCAACGCGGTTTTTACCATCGGAAAAAAACAAAGTAATACAGAGTCTTACAGGATTTTAGAATCTAACACAATACCAAAGTTTTTTTTCTACAGGGTAATACAGTTATACATTCAATTCAGTATCTAGATGGTTACCGATTGCATTGTCACTTCCTTTAATATCTTAACATCTTGTACCTTACTAAAGTCTTGTAGCATCAGACTCCAATTTAATAACCACCTACTCTTAGGTGTTATTTTTCTTTAGCAAACAAAACTAAAGAGTTGTGATCTTAGCTTATGGGTATACTACAAAAATTCATGCAAATACTAATCTTCATGTTGCTTTCAAACTTAACAAGCAGGCTTCCATGTGGGTTGTCTTTTATTATTCACATGCTTTGTCGAAATCCCTTAAAACTGGCTTCTGCTATTTAAAAATGGCGTCCCCATTAACCCTCGCCTCTTTTCCGGTTAATTCCCACGTGGGGAGCTTGTGCACTCTGGCGAAATAGGTTTTCGTCTGCTCCTTCCATAGGAGTTATATTATCAACAATGTGTTCCAAACTTAGACCATCTTCTGAATTTCCACCCAATTCTTTAATTTTACGCAAGTTGCTAGTTTTCTCTTCGGGACCCTTCAGGCTATTAATTTTCAGTTTAAACTCTTTGTTCAAACAGCATTTCAAATTCTGCCTTTTCACACCACACTCTGGAATAACAATAGCGTGTGGGGTTCCGTTACCTTCCAACTCAACCTGTAATTGATTCACAGGCACCACGTTACCAAGCTATTGTCTCTGTAGCCTGATTGCTGCTTTTGATATCAGTCCAGCCTTTAAATTTTCTTCATTCAATTTGGGATCTACATATTTCCCTTCTTCTTCAATAATAATATTCATCTCCCCACTTTTGATCTCCTCACTAACTTTTAACACACCTTCGAGCACAAACACCTGGGAACTCTCACTTCCCACTATTACCAAGGTTAACCCTTTCTTCACTGAACCAAGACTATCTGACCCACAAGGACTACATTCCTTTTCAACTGAATCAAATACCTCAGACATTTTCTGAGCTCCATTACTAGGTTCAGTACCACGTGCATCCACATCTTGGACACACTCAAACGGGACATTTGTCTCTTCCAGGCTTTCAATACCTGTACCCAGTCCAAATTCTAAATTCCCCTGATTCTCCCAGCTACTCTCTGGGCAACTCCCTTCCGGAGTAAACTCAACCCCGCGGGCTGAAACAACCTCATCTGCCAACCCAGCAGACTTCTTCAGGGTAAGGGCACCCTTTTCATCTAGGACTGCCCTCATTTCATTATCGGGAACACCTTTAGAATTTTCAACTTCTTCAAACAGTTCTGTCAAACCAGACAGATCATTCATGTCCAACTCAGGACCTTTTAACAGCTCTATCTGTTTCTCATCTTTATTTCATGCCTCCAGAACTTTTCTCCTCGCTAAGGGCAGGTCTACCTCCTCTCCCTTACTCTCTTTCACTTTCCTATTCTCCGTTTTCCCACCCTCCTGGTACAGGGTCGGTAAAAACGTCTCAGCCAAATCGATACTGGCCTGATTTAAACTGCTCTCTATCTCAGCTGCCTTTCTCGACATGCTGCGAGTGACCGTGCATGCGGGAATCTAGGGGCAGGACCACAACACTCACTGGCTGGCTCGTCAGCGTCATTGCTGACCAAACCTTACCACCGGCTAAATCGTTACCAAGAAGGACGTCCACGTTAGTTCTCGGGAATTCTGATCGCCCCCCTATTTCAACTGGTTCAGATACCAGCTCACAATCCATAATGACCTTATGCAAAGGCACCATTTCCATCCCTTTTCCTATTCCTTTCACAGCTACCAGTCCCGTCTTGCGACCAAAATCCAGCACCTTACTGCTAATCAATGATAGTTCAGCCCCCGTGTCTCTCCAGATCCGTACTGGAACTGGTGTGTCTCCCTCCCTCACAGACATGGTTCCGTTTGACATACAAGTCTCAGATCCTTCTTGTACTTTGTCTACCCGGGGCTCTCTTGTCGATTTACTGATTACCACAGCACATCCAATAGGGACTGCTGCTTTCCCTTTTCCTGTCTCTTTCCTCGGAGCAAAGCACCTAGATGCAATATGCCCCCCCCTTTCCACAATTAAAACAGGTCAAGCCCGGAAATCTCTGGCCGTCTTGCCTTTCCCCCTCAATCTTACCACTAGCTCCCGGAGGGACCTCTGCCTCAGCTGACGGGCTTTCTCGATCGTTCCCACGGTTTCTCTGGGAACTTATATTCGAGGAAAACTTTGTCTTGTGGGTTAGGGCATATTCATCCGCGAACCTAGCAAATTCTGAGATGGACTTATTTGGCTTCTCATTCAAATACATCTGGATATCCTCCAAAACACAATCTTTAAATTCCTCAATCAGAATTAACTCCTTGAGATGCCAAAAATCCTCTTCCACTATTTCTGTTGTACACCAAAGGTCCAAGAGCACACGCTTCTCACAGGCAAACTCGGTATACGTCTGATTCCACCCTTTCTTTAAATTTCTGAACTTTTGTCTATACACTTCAGGTACTAATTCATAAGTCTGGAGAATGGGCGCTTTTACTTTGTCATAACTCTCCGCCTCTTCCTCCTCCATGGACAACGCCGTATATGCCTGTTATGCCTTCCCTTTTAACACACTTTGTAACAGCACCACCCACTGATCTCTGGGCCACTTCTGATTCACTGCCACCTTCTCAAAAAGCACGAAATAACTATCAACATCTGTCTCCTTGAATGGAGGTACTAACCTCAACTCCCGACTAACATTAAACCGCTCCTCTCGGTCTGACCCTTGATCTCTTCACCCTTGCCTTAACTTCTCCATATCCAAGTCATGTTTCCTCTGTTTCTCTGCCCCCCTCTCCATCTCAGCTCTTTCCTTTTATTTCTCAGCTCTCTCCCTCTCTTTCTCGGCCCTCTCTCTCTCTCCTTCTCAGCTGCTTCCAGCTGCTTTAACTTAATTGCAAGTTCCAACCTTAATTTCACCAACTCTAACTGAGCCGTCCCACCAGCTGGTACCTTTTCAGGGATATTTTCCAATACCTGAGCTGCAAACACATTCTTCCCAATATAATACTGAGTTATTGCCCTTCGCACTTCCCGCTTTTGCATGGACAACCTCACCTTTGCGAGGTTTAGCCCTTTTGCCAGATTTATCAAGTCCGATTTGGCAGCTGCCTCTAGTGCCTCTAGAGTCGGGTTTTCTATAAATTCATCCACATCCATCTTTGCTGGTTTCCCATCTGGCTACCCATGTAACCAGATCCAAGTTTGGATTTACAAGCTCGATTCACTGGCCTCCCAATTTGGTGTCAAATTCCGGACGAGCCCCTAGTTGTTATGTACCCCGTAACTGGGTCACTTACCAGCAAAGATAGAGAGGTCCGTTGAAGTCTGATGGTACTATTTTTAACAGTATTTATTGATAAAAATACACAAAAATAATATCAATGCAAACATACAGATAATATACGTCATCAATACTAAATCCATAAGCACGGGTATAATAATAATAATCAATAAGAAATAGCTCTATCATTGTCTAGGGGATAATGTATTGTCTGATGGAAATATAAAAGTCACTTTAGTTCATTCAAGCTGCAGGCTGCAGGCTGAAGCCTTTGGTTGGAGTCAAGAGAGAGAGTGTTTAAACTTGCCCATTCCTTTTATGATGTCAATCCTTTGAGAGTCGGTGGGGGCTGAGTGCTCCTTTGTGTTAGCTAAAGCTGTTCTTCTGTGGCCAGACCCACCAATTCCAAGGCAAATGGAAAAGGACGCATGTGGGCTTTTCCATCGGCTTTTGCTATTTCGCTGTTACAGGATTTCTAGCGTTTCTTCTGGTGCGTCTGAAGGGGCTGTTCCCCAGACCCTCTTTTATCCCCACTCACGGGGTCTCAGATGTCACTCGGGGTGGAATGATGCCATCTCCCAACCAGCCCACGTTGGCTGAGGGCATCCACGAAGCATATTACTCAATACACAATTCCGACTCCAAGAGACAATGACCTTTTCAGTGGCTTTGTATCGCTGGGGCCAGGACATTCCAAACGTCTCTGTCTCATTTCCTGGGTCTCCTGACCTGACTTAATAGCGATCTTGCGATTCTCAAAAAGGAGGGGGCCACAGGCGTAACAACATTAACTACCACTTTGACATTTGCAAATTCAAAATTAAATAAAATACGGATATGAAATCAAAAGACCATAAGAGGTAAGTGCAGAATTTTGCCATTCAGCCCGAGTCTGCTCCACTATACCATCATAGCTGATTTATTATCCTTCTCAAATCCATTCTCTTACCTTCTCCCCATGACTTTTAATGCCCTTACTAGTCAAGAACCCATCAACCTCCATGTTAAATATAGCCAATGATAGCCTCCACACCTGTCTGTGGCAATGATTTCCCCATATTCATCACCCGCCGGCTAAAGAAATTCCACCTCATCTCTGTTCTAAAGGGATGTCCTTCTATTCTGAGGCTGTATCATCTGGTCATAGACTCCCCCAGTATTAGAAGCATTGTCTTCACATCCTCTCTGTCTAGGCTTTTCAATATATGGAAATGCTTTCCTATTTGAGAAAAATTCTAAATATCATCGCTGCTCCCAGAGGAGGGCCTCTGTGTTTGAATGGTTGCTCTTTGGCTTGATGCTGTTGGAGGATAGTGCCAGAGTCCTGGGTCTTGGGCAAAGTTTAGTCCATGTGGTTGTGGATTGGACTCTGTAGCTCATGTTATGATGTGTTTCTGATTTCTGCCCACTCCTTTCTTTGTTGCTATTTTAGTGAACGAACCAGTGCTAGATTGAACTAGAACTAGGCTGAAACTGAATATGCCTGGACTCTTTTGATGTCTTTCGTGGGTTGCTGTTTTTTATTCTGTGCTTGTCGTTCGTTTTTGCATGATTTGTATTCCTTGTGGTTGTGGGGGAAGTGGTGGCGTTGGGGCGGAGGTCTGATGTTTCTCTCCGAGCAGGTTCCACGCCTTTTCTTTGTTTTGTGGTTGTCTGTAGGAAGACGAACCTCAGGATTGTATACTGTCTTCATACTTTGAATCTTAACTGACCTGCATGTTATTTATGAAAAGGCAGAACGGGTCTTTAATATAATAATAGGCATTCGTTAGTCTCGTGAGACCATGGATTTGTGCCTTGGAAGGTTTCCAGGGTGCAGGCCTGGGCAGGGTTGTATGGGAGACCGGCAGTTGCCCAAGCTGCAGGCCTTCCCCTCTCCACACCACTGATATTGTCCAAGGGAAGGGCATTAGGACCCATGCAGCTTGGCACCGTCGCAGAGCAATGTGTTGTTAAGTGCATTGCTCAAGGACACAACACGTTGCCTCAGCTGAGGCTCGAACCAGTGACCTTCAGATTACTAGTCTGAACCCTTATCCACTAGGCCACGTACCACCACGTCTTTAATATAATAATATTTAATATAATTCTCTTGTAATTAATACATTAGACGCTGTTTGTGCTAGATACTGTTGTTTTGATTTAAATATTCCTTGAATTATAGCTACAATAACTGGAATATAAATTTTACATTACTGTATGTCCTTCAAAAACAGGAAGCGGATTATGTTGGGCTGGACGCTGCGGAAGAGCAGATCAGCTGCAAAACATATATACTTTTGCATTGGAAGATGGGGACTTCAGAACTGTATTTACTTTTATCCACTATATAAACTAGTAAAAATTCTTTGTGAATCCTCCTCTGACTGTCCAATTCTAACTTCTTACTTGATATTTTTTATGTTTCCAAATTTACACTATTGATCCAAAATAGCCATGATGACATTCACATTCTAACTTTGTGTGGGGTTAGATTGCTTTCTTGCTGGCTCTTTTTCCCACCCCTTCATCTCTCAGATAGCATCACACTGACCTCCCTCCACCACACTTACCCCAACTAATCTCTCAGGCACACATCCTTCAGCAGGGTGGTAAGCAGTCATCCAGAATAAAGATTCATGGACAACCAGCAACATTTTAATTGCCTTCGAATACAACATGCCATCTGCCATTGATATTCACTTAAATTGTCCAGTCAAGTGTAACCATTCTCATGAAGGTTCCAATTTAGCAATTAAATGTAAATTTGCTGACTCTTTAAGAATGCTGTCAAAATTTATAGAAGAAAATGTCTTATGCATTTATTATTAATGGCTAATTGAACATTAACTTTACAAATCAAAGCACAAAATGCATCTAATTTGACTGCTTTCATGAGCTGTCAACACTGCTAGCAAGAGCAGTATTAATTTTTCATCTGCAATTACCCTTTAGAGTATGTTGGAGAGCTACTCTCTTGACAACTAAGTGGCTTGCTAGGCCTTTTACAGGGCATTTATGAGTAACTCTCATAACTGTGGGTCTGAATCACTCATAGATTAGACTGGGTAAGGACTGCAGATTTCTTTCCTGATGGGCTGTGCTGAGCTACATGGGATTTTATGATTATCTGGTAGATTCCTGGTCACCAGAAGTATTACAGGTTTTCAAATGTTCTAAGGTACATTTATTATTACAGTATACAGCTCTGAGGTTTGTCTTCCCCAGAGAGATACAAAACAAAAAAAGCCATGATAGCTGTTCAAACAAAAACATCAACTCCCCCTGCACAAAAATACAATCACGCAAACGGCCACACAAATATCAATCTTTCCCCATGGAAAAATCAAACTGTGCAAACAGCACCAAGAACATTAAACCCTAAACCCCAATCCCCGCCCATCACAAAAAAAAAACTAACAAATTGTGCAAACAGCAACAAGAACATCAAACCCCAAACCCCAAACCCCAACCCACACCCTCACGCAAAAAAAACTAATTGCGCAAATGGCAACAAGAAAGAATGGGTGGAAACACAGACTATAAAAACATAAAACTGAAAGAGTCCAATGTGAACTACAGTCCACAGCCCAATCCATAAATTGCAGAACTTCACTAACATCCTCAGACAGCATCAAGGGAGCAAGAGACCATCTAAATGCAGAGGCCATCTCTCGGGATCACCAAGCAAGAGATCCATCACACACAGGCTTTGCCCAAATCCCAGAGTAACTTAACCAACCTTTGCCACTCCAAATTATTTTGTTTGACTCCATTTTCAATTAAAAAGTAACCAACATAGAGCTAAGAGAGATAAATATGCGTGAATATATAATTCTAAATGGTATATAAGTTAAGTGTGTCTAAAAGTTTCCAAACCTGAAATGAGTAATAAGTCAACTCAATGAAAACAAAGAATTGGTTTTGTTACACCCTGGGAAAGGTTTCTCTGCTAGTGTAATGGCCTTTCTGTAGAAGCAGTGTTTGAATTTGGTTGGAGATAACGGGTGCTTTGGAATGTGAGCCGTCCAATGACAGGACGGTGTGTTCATGCCGTGTGCCTGACACCAGGGTGGTCTGGGTCTTTTGCTCGGAGGGAGATGAAGGGAGAAGATGCCGGAGTGGAGCCATGACCCGATGAAAGCCGAGAGATTGAAGGAGGATCAGTGAAGGGGAATCCGTGAGCTCCAACTTGTGCACGTTAGACTGGTTCATTAAAATCGGCCCTTCCTTTTTTTCTTGCTTTTTCTTCACTAACCCTGTAGTCAAATTAAGAATTATAAAGCTGAACCATTCAATTGCATATGGTGTACTGTTTGTTACTTCATGGTAACAAATCACACAGCATCCACACAAATAGGTGGGTTTTGGGGTGGACTCGCATCTCAGTCTCGCCTGTTTGGCAGGGCCACAGATTGTGTTTCCTGGACTTACGCAGCCAACAGAACCTGAGGGTTACAGTTCTATCTGTGGCAACTTTTCCTTTCTCAATTCACAATTCTGTTGGAAATGTGTAATTCCTAGTGTGATATCCTAGTGATAGTGTGATATTTATTTAGATTGTCTTGCATACAGCACATCAGCTTTCTATCACTGGCGGGGCAAAATCTCAACAGAGTAGGTTTTGATCAAGGATTCACACCGGGGTTGCTGTCAGTTATAAACACAGCAAAAGATACTCGGCCCTGAAAATTGCAATTTCCAAACAAAGGGAGCAAGGCTTTGAGTGGTCAATGAACAGACTTTCTCCTTCATCAATTTACTGTAAGTATTGTGAGTAAAAATAGCTCAATTTCAAATCAGGTAACATAGAGAGAGATAAATACTGTGGGTCAGAAGTTTGCCAGTGATGCCAAAATTAACTGTATAAAACAGGACAGTATCCTCAAAAAGGACCACAACCTTGTTGGGATTTGGAAGCTCATGTGCTTCAGTGACCCTAAGAGCTATGGTGGCTGGAGCCAGGGCTTTATGCTTTGGCTCTTGGTAGGGTCACCCATGCCAAACAGGTCAAAGGGTAGAGGCCAGACGAAGGTCCACTGATCCTTCAGGTTTGGGGGTTCAGTTCTAGTCTAACAACCCTGAAAGGTCAAAGTAAATTGTTAAGGAAGCAGCAATGAAGAAACCTTCTACATCTGGGTGCAATGTACTCCTGAGTTTTGACTTGGAACTTGCATGACTGACTGTAATGGAAATTGAGAGGAAGCTACTGACATAATGAAGGAAGCCCTGAATGCTACCAGAGATGGAGGGCCCTCATTGCTGCCATAAACGCCAGTGGCATAATGGGCAGTAAGTACCAGAACAGTCTAGAACAGGAACAGAATCTATGGCTCATTAAGTCTGCACCTATAAGATGCCAAACTAATATAATCCTGTCTCCCTGGCTTATAGTCAGGAAGAAAATCCTAGGAAGGACTGATTAGTTGGTCACAAAAGTGACAGGTGGAGTTCAGTTTGGGCACTGAGTTGTAGCTTGTACGGCTACTGCCTCATCTTTCCATAATCGGAGTGCTGGAGGTGATATGACATGACGTCAATGCTGGAGTCAATGCTGCTCTTCAGTGTTTGCTTGGCAAAAGACAAGATGTATTCGATTGCAGACTGCTGTGATATTTATGAACTCAGGGACTTGGACAATATGTTTTTTGTGTGTGACTGTATTTTTCTGCTGTCTTATATATGCTATTTGCCTTCTTCAGTTGTCCATCGAAATCCGATGACGATGTCCACTCCTTTAACGATGAGATCTTTGATGACTATACAGTCCTATCCTGGATCTCCAAGCTCTATTTCAGGTGGGACATGTATATGTGGTAGTGGTGGTAGTGATGGCAACCATGTCTGCATTTGTCCAGGCTCTCTACTGCTGTCTTCTGGTTGTTCTTCCCATCTCCAGTATATGAACCCCGTCCCTACACAGCTGTCGCCAAGTGATACCTTGAGCTGCCTTGAGCTGTGTATGACTGTCGGGACCGTGTTTTGCACCTTGGCTGTGGAGAAGTTCTATTTCCTTTGGCTGTGTCATTGGCTTTTCATGTACGGATGAATGACAATTAAACTTGAAATTGAACATGACACATATTCGATCCTGTTTGCAGGTGCAGCCTGTGTGGAGTTTGCACATGTTCCATGCGATCACTTTGGCTTCCTCCCGGTGTTCAGCTTTTCTCTCACATCCCAAAGTCAAGTAATTGATTGGTTAATTGGTGCTAGTAAATTCCCCCTGGTGTGTGGGTGAATTATAGAATCTGGGCAAGGGGGATTATGGAGAAGCTGGGCAGCATAAAATTGGATTGATGTAGGATTCATGTAAATGGGTACTTGATGATCAGGGTGGAATGATTAAGCCAAAGGTCCCTTTCCTGTGTTGTATCACTCTATAATTGTGATGCTGAATATGAGGTAATGGATTGAGGAAGGACAATTAAGGTAAAGAAGTACGCGGTGTATACTTGGTGTGCAAGACTGAGGAATTTCACAGTGGATGTTCATAGATCTCTGAATATGGCAAGAGTGTGTAGATAAGCTGGTTCGGAAGGCAGGTGGGATACCTAACCTCATTGCTAAGACTAGAGTACAAAAGCAAGGTGGAATGTGGAACTGTATAAACGTTTGTTAGGGCACAATTAGAGTACTGGCACCAGTTCAGATCAGAACATAATAGAAAAGAAATGTAAGTTATAGGGAAGTTGCCGGAATGTAGAATTATAATTAAAAAGGAGGGACTGGGTGTTGTCTTCTTTGGAACAAAAGAGCTTGAGGGGAGATTTATTTGAGGTGCATAATATTTTAGGACATCTACACCAGGTAAACAGAAAGTACCAATGACCTTTATCAAATGTGTGTAAATAGCTTGAGAGCGTAGACTCAGTGGAAAGATGAGAAAGGAGTCATGAGAAAGTTAATGTACTCAGCAAGCGATGGGCTCTGTAAACTCACTTTGCTAAATGTCAGTGGAGACAAAAAACCTTCATTGCAGCCATAACCACTAGAATATGGAAGAAGCTGGAATGTATGATTAAGATAAAATCAATTTTTAACTGCCATTGGGTTGCATCAAATAGCCTCTTCCTTGGCTGTACATTTCAGATTCCATTAGGGATAACTTGTGTTAAGAGAGAGGGAAGAATAGACAAAACAAAAGTTCAAGAATAGAAATTTACAGTTTGACATTTTAAAAATTACCTGAAGTAATTCACCGCTTGATAGAGTGGAACTTCACAACTGAAAAATTAATTTTGGAATTCTGAAATGTTTTTTCCCAGACTCTGATAATTAGCACATTATTAAACTGACACTTAACATTATAAATTAACTGCTCCTGTGCATAGATACAATGCCATAATTTTGCTAGTCACTAACTATAATTACTATATTTAAGTATCTGTGGCAAGCCTAGTTTACATTGAAACATAGTTATAGCATTTTCACAGTATTCAATGAATGTCAACGGTGAGCTAGACAGTATGATACCTTTTCATTAGCTATCAAAGAAGTCAGTCAAGAAATGAATAAACCATTGCTTACAAACATTTAGTCATTTATCCCTTCCTATTCTGAATTCTTTTGAATTTAATGTATCATTTATGCGAAAATAACTAATACTGTTAATGACATTATTATTTAGAGAGCAAAGCAATTTGTGATTCAGTAATTTGGTGTGAAGGAGTTTGGTCAATGTCTACGTGAGGTGCAGACTTACTCCCTATGTTGAATTTTATCTGCAAAATAAGCTTTTTGATGAGCTGTTGCCATGATTTGTAGTTCTCTGTGAAGATATTGGGAACTTATTTCTCTTCTACAGCATTGACTGAGTGCAGGGAAATTTATTTTCCTTTCTTAGTATGAGTTATGCATTTTAACTAAATGCCAAGAATAAGATGGATTTAGCTGAGGGATGTCCAAGTATAATAACAGTTAATGAAATCAGTTTCGAAACAATCTACACAGAGGCTATTTGGGCCATTTTGTGTATGCTAGCTCACTGAAAGAGATGTTTTAGCTTGATTTTGTCTATATTGGTATGGAGATTATCTATCAATATGTGTTGAGGATTGGCTAACAGATAAAAAATAGAAAGTCAGCATAAATGGGTGTTGTGGGAAGAAAATCTGTGGGTTCGGTAAGTGATACAGCAGACACTCCTTGCAGTTAAGTACAGCAACTGTTTATTCACAAGCAAGTAATGAAACACGTCACTTGTGTGTAAATCAACCAAGCACTCATCCAAGTTACCCAAACTATAGAAACTATAACACTAAGCTTTCAATACATCTGTTAAATCTGTCCAAGTTACACACCGAGATTAAACAAGCAATCAACATATAGGTGTGCCCCCAAAACACTAGCTCTTCCCTCTACTAACTGTAACATATCTTCCAAATGGTTTCTCCAGCACCGCGTGTAGATCACAACCTGGAGCAAACTCAGGGGTCAAAAAGGAGAGCAAGCACACACGTGTATTCACCTTTACACACCTGATACCAGAATCCAATCACAGGTATTGCAGCAACATGAACTGGGCCCAGAAATCGGTGCCACAGGGCACAAGAGCTAACCAAAAGGAAGGGGGCTACATATGTTGAATGGGCCCATCATTAACTAGCATGGTGGAAGTGTCTTTCAGAGCAATGCTCAATCAGCAAATAAGTTACCGTGGGTCATTTTCAGGTTGGGAATCTGAAACTAGTGTGAGGACACAGGGATGAATGATGGGGCCTGAGCTGATCACAATCCATGGTTTGCATGAATGTGGTCAGGTCTAATAGATCCACATCTATTGATGATATAAAGCTGGGTGACTGTGTGAACTATGAGACGATGAATAGGGATGTTAAGAGTGTATAGGCAGGTTAGACAATGTCAGATGTAATGGCAAGAAGTTGAGAAATGTTGAAGTTCAGAGAGAAATTTGTCCTTATATGTGGATCATTGAAAATCAAACAGCAACACAATCAATAATGTTGACCTATGTTTCAAGAGGATTAGTACAAGTGTAAAAACATCTTACACAATTATATAGGGCTGTGGTGAGATGCATCTGAAGTAGTTCAGATAAAGCAGGTGCAGCTAACATTCACTCTATATTCTGGGAAGGGGAGTTGGCTTATGGGCAGGAGAGATTAAACAGACCTGGCTAATATTCTCCTGTACTTGGAAGAATGTAAAGTGATGTCATTAAAACCACTGAAATTCTTACAGAGTTTGATAGGGCAGATGGAAAGATGCCAGAGCGTGCAGTCTCAGAGTAAGAGGATGAGAAGAAACATTTCACCAAAAATATATTTATAATTTTCTGGCCAGAGGGTTGTGGAGTCCCAGTAGCTGCCTATAGGACCATGAGACCACAAGATATAGGAGCAGAATTAGGCCATTTGGCCCATCGAGTCTGCTAGCCATTTCATCATGACCAATCCAATTAACATCTCAGACCCAATATCCAGCCTTCTCCCCATATCCCTTCATGCCCTGACCTATCTAGAATCTGATGTTCAAGAGACTGACAGATTTTAAATATTATAGAAATGAAGCAATATGGTGTTAGTGCAGGAATATAACGCTGAGGTACAAGATCAGTTATGACATTGAATGGAGGAATGAATCGCCAAATTCTGTTCCTACTTTCTAAATGCATGTGCACTTATGCTCTAATGACTGTCTGACACTCTTCAAAGATTATGTAAGGAATTAGATTCTACCATTTTTTAGGTGTATCCTTCTACCAACCTTGATTACCAATTCACCATCCCCTCACAACACCTGAAAGCAGAAGCCCTCTTTGCGTTTAAAAAGTGCACTAGCTTCTGTCTACATCAACAGTGTTACGGTTGAGATGGTGGGAAGCTTTAAGTTCCTGGATGTGAACATCACTAATAACCTGTCCTGGTCCAACTATGTTGATGTCGCTGTTGAGAAAACTTACCAATGCCTCAACTTCCTCAGGAGGCTAAAGAAATTCAGCATGCTGCCATTGACTCTGACCAATTTTTATTGATGCACCATAGAGGGTATTGTGTCTGGATGCATAACAGCTTGGCATGGCATGTGACCGCAAGAAATTGCAGAGAGCTGTGGACACAGCTCAGCACATCTCAGGAACCAGCCTCCCTTACATGGGCTCAGTTTATAATATTCATTGCCTCAATATAGCAGCCAGGACAATCAAAGACCCCACCCACCCCAGACTCTTCTCTCCTTTCCCATTGGGCAGAAGGTACAAAAACCTGAACGATTGTACCGTAAGGCTCAAGGACAACTTCTATCCCATTAACATCAGACTCTTGAATGATAGGACGGACTCATGGTCTCACAATCTACTTTGCTATGATCTTGCACTTTATCAACTACCTGCACTGCACATTTTTACACTTTATTCTCTATTCTTATTGCTTTACTTATTCTAGCTCAATGGCTTGTGTAATGATTTGATCTGTATGAACATGGTGCAAGATAAGCGTTTCATTGTATCTTGGCACTTGTGATAACAATAAACCAATACCAATACCAAAGTGTGTGAATGAATGATTGAAATGTCAATCTAGAACGCGAGTTGGGGAATGAGATGCCATGGATATGATGGATCTTCTACACGTTTCTCTGATTCAGTCAAAGTTAGACACATATTGAATTATGCAGTTGATACTAACTTTAGTTGACAACATACTTACAAATCTCTTGCAAAATCTCTCTGGTGCTGGTATAATAGTGCTTCCTTGTAATGAACAGTGGCGCTGAAATCCACTGATAATAATATTCCTAGATTTCAAGCAATATTGATGAAAACCTACAGAGGAAGATGCCCAAGGACATTGACAGGTATGTCAATGCTTAGTGACGTTGTGACATTAAAGTAGCTATGCCCAGCACATGGGACAAGTTCTCTCCCCGGACGTGGATATGGCTGGCAAGGTTACACACGTTTATCATCCACCTGTAGTTTCACAGAGAAAAGACGTCTTTTATGCTAGTGCCATCTCTATGGCAAAGGTACTCCACATTGCTTTTAGGGTGGAAGAACTGAAGCAGATCTGGGCAAACCAATACAGATCAACTAATACACCAAGGGCAAAGAGATGGGTCATTGAGCACATCTGTTATAGGAAAGCACTACCCACCATCAAAGATCCTCCCCACCCAGGCCATGATTTTTTCTCATTGCTGCCATCAGAAGGCACCAGTGCCTCAGGACTCACACCACCAGGTTCAAAAACAGTTACTAACCCTCAACCATAAAGGTTTTGAACAATACTCTCATCTATTGAGATGTTCCCATAACCAATGATTTCACTTTAAGGACTCTTTATTTTGTTATCACATGCTCTCTCTATTGATTGCTATTTATTTATTTTGCACTTGCACAGTTTGTTGTCTTCTACACTCTACTTGTTCTTTCATTGATCCCTGTTTATAGTTCTACAGGGCAAATTCTACAGATTTGCTGAGCCTGCAGGAAAAAGGATTTCAGGGTTGTATGTGGAGACATGTATGTACTCTGATAGTAAATTTCATTTTGAGCTTTGAACTTGGAACTTTATTAAGGACCCAAGAAGCAGAAGATTGATAAATACCCTGATTGGGAGCCGATTTGGAGAATTCGGGAATGGCTTTTTGGCAGTGAACTCCACGTCCCAAGCGAATCACTGGGCGGTGTGTTCTAGACCCGGAGCGATTTGCTGCAGTGAGACACGGGTTGTAATATGAGGTACAATCCACTGTTGTAGACAATCTAAATGCCGGTTCACATAGACTGGAAAGACAGTGTGTTGAGTGTTGGGCGATGTTGGATTGCTCTGGATGCCAAGTCGACTTAGAGAGGTCCAGAACATTTTCTTTGGCAACAAAATCTAGGCCAAGAGCAATTTGCCCGTGGTGGGACCTGGAACCTACTGTGAGGTACAATCCACTGTTCAGACTATTTAAACACTGGCACAAATAGACTGGGGGTGGGGGGGGGCTCCTCTCTCCATGATGCTAAAGTTGTGAGACTGCCCCCAGCTGCTGTGCTTTGTGTAGGTGAACTTTGTGGCATTTTGTCCCGCTAATGTGATGAACTGAATACCAAGGTTTTGGGCCTACTCCAGGCTGCTCCGGGGATTTGGATCTAAGGACTCAATTTGCTGTTGATGTTGCTCATTTCTACTGTTCGCATGATTTGTTTTTTTCTCTTTCTCTGTGTGTATTGGGGGTTGATCTTTATTTTTTTAAATTGGGTTCTTTCAGGTATCTTGCTTTGCAACCGTTTGTAAGCAATCAATCTCAAGGATGTTTAATTTCATCATAAATGTACTTTGAAATCAAAGGAACTAAATTAATTTATATAAAAATTGTGCAAAAAGGTGGAGTGATTAAGAAAGAGACATTGGAACGTTAGCATATTTTGGAGACCATTCCTGGAAATTAACAAGTGAGTACTTAGGAAGGCATGAACTGATTCGTGGAAGCATTCGTTTGTAAAGGATGACATGTTTAACTAAGTATGATGGAACTTTATTTAAACTGATAAGTGGAAGTGGAGAGGAGGATTGGGGTAAGTGTACTTATGTCATGCTCTATAAAGCGTTAAGTCGATTTTTTACCTCAAGAGATTCCAATGGAGACTTGCAGACAAAACAGAAAAGAGAGTGTGGTTGAAAACTAAATACGAAATTGTTGGTTATGAATAAGATTATTCAGACACACTGCCTTCTGTGCTTAGAAGTTTAGAAGAATGGTGTGTGTGTGTAGTGGGGGGTTGATGGAGTAGCTCATTGAAGCCTACTGAATAGCTTAGCTTTATTTGTTATACAGTATGTACATTGAAACATACAGTGAAATGTGTCAACAAACAACACAGCATGAAGATGTGCTCTAGGCAGCCCGCAAGTGTTGTCATGTTTCCGGTGCCAACGTAGTTTGTGCATAACTTACGAACCCTAACTTGTGTGCCTTTTGGAATGTGGAAGGAAACCGGAGCACCAGGAGGAATTCCATGCAGCCATGGGGAGAACGTGCAAACTTCTTACAGACAGCAGTGGGAATTGAACTGTGACCTTCCAAATGATGTTACTGTAAAGTGTTACTGTAACTGCCACACTACCATACTGCCCTACTGAGAGATGTGCGTAGAGTGGACATGAAGAGGATGTCTTCAATAGTCTAGATCGGGGGTCGGCAACCCGCGGCTCCGGAGCCACATGTGGCTCTTTTACGTCTGTGCTGCGGCTCCCTGTTGCTTTGAGAAATAATTGGTTGTGGCGACCCTTTTCCTGGCACATCCGAACCGACTCACAATTAGATAGCCTACGGGGGTTTGCGAGCACAGAGCTTTGGAGCCTCTGCGCCATGGGGGCAGGTTGAGGGAGGCTTAAAAGTGAGGCTGAAGATTTCGAATAAAGTTTTTTCCTTCGACTGCAGTTACCGACTCCGTGTCGTAATTTTAGCGCTGCGTGTAGCACACCGCTACATGGTCAGTATTTAATTAAAATGTATTTTATGTTGGTTTGTTAGTTTTTGAAATGTAAATCTAAATTTGAAGATTATGGTGATCTTGTACAATCTAAATAAGACATTGTGGCGACCCATTTCCTGACACATCCGAACCGGCTCACAATTAGCCAGCGTTCAGGCTAAGGGAGATAGCCTACGGGGGGTTTGTGAGTACGTGTCTTTTGCAGCATCCGCGCCCATGGGGGGGCGGGTTGAGGGAGGCTTAAAAGCAAGGCTGTTTAGTTCGAATAAAGCTATCTTTGACTGCAGTTTACTGACTGCGTGTAGCACACCGCTACAACGTGTTTTTATCGCTGGCTGTCCAGAGGGGAGGTGCTGAAACGCTTTGTCGCGTGTCTGGAAGAAGTGAAAACTTTCCTGGGCAGCAAAGGGCTCACCTTTCCTGAGCTGGAACAGCCAGAGTGGCTGGAAAAGCTACACTTCATGGTAGACATGACAGTGCACCTGAACACGCTGAACACAGCTCTTCAACGGGGTAAGGACGTACAGCCCTGCACATGTTGGAGGATGTTTTGGCATTCGAGCGCAAGTTGACAGTGCTTGCCAGAGATTTACAGAAAGGCACATTGTCTCACTTCCCCAATTTGAGAGAGTTCAAACAAGGTCACGACTTGATAAATTCGGAGTATTTACATCCTGCAATCATCGCAATGCAAACATCGTTTGGGAAACGCTTCTGTGAGTTCAGAGAGGAAAAAAACACATTATCCTTCCCGGTCACTCCCCTAAGCATTGATCCATCCCTACTGAATACGACTGCATTGTCAGGTGTGAGTCAACCTGAACAAGGATGATAAATATTTTAATTGCCTATTATTTTGCGTATATTTATATGTTTTCATTGTTCAGTGAAATAGTCCTTTTATTTTTCAGGTTGACAGCTGGCTGACGTTATTTTTGGTTTGCTGCTGGTGGCAAATTTAAGTTTGGCGTTTTTCATAAATACAAGAAGGACTCAAATAGACATTGAGTATTTTACTTAAAAGTAACCTTCAACCCAACGTCTTTTTTTCGGAGGTCAAAATGTTTTTGTTGCATGCAGAAATGTAATTTCGCTTTCTCTGCAGGAGTTCATCAATTTCATAAATGCAACACATTATAGTTTATACACATTATAAATAGCATAAAGGCAAAACAAAACGTTGTATGCAGTGTTATTTCATTTTAAATGTCAAACGGGTTTTGCGGCTCCCAGTGTTTTCTTTTCTGTGGGAAACGGGTCCAAGTGGCTCTTTCAGTGGTAAAGGTTGCTGACCCCTGGTCTAGATGGTACAGCCTGAGAAAGAAGGATGTTACTTTAGAACAGAGATGAGGAGGAATTTGTTCAGATGGTGAATTTGTGAAATTCATTGGCACAGCTGGCTGTGGAGGCCAAGATACTGGGCATATTTAAATGGATTCCTGGTTAGTAAGGACATCTAATGTTACGGAGCCAAAGCAGTAGAGTAAGTTTGAGAGTGAAAGTAAATCAGCCATGATCGAATGCTGCAGAATTGATGGGCTGAATGGCCTAATTCTGCTCTTGTGTCTTATGGGCTTCACGGGCTGACGTTTTCCCATGTTACTATCACCAAGATGCATGAACTGTTGGGAAAACCGTTGGCTAGGTTCTCACAATGAACAGTCTCTCCAACAAGGTCAAAGCCATGAGAAATCTGAAATGCATTGCCACAGGATCTCCACATATAAGCTCTGTCGTGTCTCCCAAATTGTTGTTCACTGCATACTCAGGCACAGGAGTGGCCAAGAGATGATTTCATCTAAATTGGCTTCATTGAGGAACAGGTTTCACCTCACACACTTGGATTTGCCAAAACAATTGGCTTCCAACTACCTAGGAGCCATCAGCAATTTTCAGTAGTTAGCAATGAGTGGGAGAATCCTGGGGGTCGAATGGTTCTCCTCCACTTCCCTGGCTAATCTGTACTGTGTTGTGACTTCTTCCATAGCACCCAGGTGCTGTTGTAGCAGGAGCATATTATTAGAAACTGCCTTTGATGTCTTGATATCATGTTGCCTGCAGCAGTCTGGGGAACAAAGCAAAATAAGCCCAGCAGGTGCAGAGATTTCAATACCTCTGAGCAGAGTGAATGAGTCATGAACAGAATGAACAGATAATGAGAGATTCCTTCACAGAAAGGTACTTTTCATAGAAGTCTAATATATCATTATTCCAAATGTACCCTCTCCACTCCTTACAGCATCGTTGACCAATAATCAGTTAAGAATCCAAATGACATATCCTCTCTCTTCACTTTCTACCTTCAAATACCACCTGACTAAGGATAACATTCAGAGAATGAGTTACTGAAATGGTTCTCTACTGTTCTCTGCAGCTCATGACATGAATGTTTTTGTGAGTTGGCATGAGTAAGTCGATATTCTCACAAATGGAAAAAAGAACTGGAACCACCTCCTACCAGGCTGTTCTTGCTCTATGGTGTATCGACTTGCTCCAGGTTTGTCTTGCACTTTCTAATTCTGACTGTCACCAGGTTCGGATTTAGCCCAAGTGCGGAGTGAGAGATACTGAAGCAGGTCGGCATTTCACAGACTTTAATGTGAACAGTGTCAAAGGGAAAAGAAAACAACAAACACTAGGCCAAACAGGGCCGTTAACTAAAACTCTCAAATGTAAAACAAAGCCTACACTGCGGCTGAAAAGAACAACTAAAATATAAATGAAAACAGAGTCAGTTGACTGGACTGTCCAATTTCTCAGGTAAGGCCAAATGCAAATAGGCAGCGAAGCATTACTGTGTTGCGTCCAAATCTCGACAAATACTACGACGGAGTGAATGGAGTTAAATGCTATCACAATTACATAATAATTAGCTGACACATTCATATTCATGAGCGCAATTGCCATATCTGCTATGCGGCTGAATCTGTGGTTGTGACACTGACATGCCTCTTTCAGTAAATCAGGGAGTTCTCTTCATCTTGCCAAAAGTTCCTTCTCCTTCAGAATGTGTTGCTGCAGTGGGGAGTGTGCTTTTAAGGATCATCACCAATCTATCTCTTCTTCCCAATCCTCAACTCTCCACAATCCCTACACCTTCTCAGGTAGGAATGTACCAGTTTTGGAGGCTGTGAGTAGAGGCAGGTCTTTTTTGACAATTTCACTTTTCTTTGTCAAGCATCTTTTTGTACATTAAGCAACACAGTTTAGTATTGCAAGAGTGAAACCTAATATCTATGAGATAAAATAAAGGAGCAGAATTAGGCTATTTGGCCCATCGAGTCTGCTCTGCCATTCCATTGTGGCTGATTTACTATCCCTCTCAACCACATTCTCCTACCTTCACCCCGTAACATCTGACACCCTGACTAATTCAAAACCTATCAAACCCCTCTTTTAAATATACTCAATGACCTGGCCTCGACAGCCATCTGTAGCAATGAATTTCATAGATTGACCACCCTCTGGCTACAGAAATTCTTCCTCACCGTTGTTTCTAAATGGACAAACCTCTATTCTGAGGCTGTGCCCTCTAATCCTTGAATTCCCCACTTCTTTATCTTTGGGATGTATCTATCCTGTGCATTCCGAATTGTCCCTAGAAACACCAGCCATTGCTATTCTGCTGTCACCTCTGATAGTGTCTCCTTCCAGTCAACTTTAGCCAGCACCTCTCTCCTTTATACTACTCTATCTGGTACATCTGACTATACCTTCTTCCTCTCAGACTGCAGGGTGAATTCTAACATATTATGATCACTGTTTCCAAAGAGCTCCTTTACCTTAAGCTCCCTAATCAGTGTGGTTTATTACACAACATTCAATCCATATTTGTCCTTTTCTCAGTGGGCTGAACCACAAGATGTTCTAAGAGCCATCTTGCAGGCATGCTACAAATTCTTTCTTTTGGGATCCGGCACCAACCTGATTTTCCCAATATACCTGCATATTGAAACCTCGATAGTTATTTATTGTATCACATTTGGTGAGCTAACACATGCCAAAGAATTGTAGAAGGTAACAGCCAAAATGACATTCAGCTATAAAATAAACAATACTTTCAATGAAATACTTGCACAATAATGCTAGTTATAACTCTGTGGATCCTAGCTCTTAAGTTTACATAACTGCATATGTGGAAAACTTGCACTTCCAAGTCAAAGGAAAATAACAAGTGGTTGATCCAAGGTGTCCTGAAGCATTCCAAATGGAAATATCAGGTTCAATGTAGATGTTTATCCTTTTAAAATTTATTAACTTATGTATGTTGTGTGCTGAAGGTTGTTACCCAGGAGATATTATTTTTAAGTTCAGGTTCTGCAAAACTACTTTGTAAGGTCACTGGCATCTATTTTCAGTTCTTTTTCTGTAAATGTATTCTATTTCCCGTGGAAATTTTATAGACGTAGTAAATGTTTAGACTGGTACACAAGTACACAACACTCCAATAATGATAGCTTTATTAAACCTTATACGTTGTCTCAGGGAGAAATTGAGATCAGTTAGACTACTGCGCTTAACTTAAATAGTGTTTATTTCTTTATGGGATAGTGATGTTCTCACTCTAATCTCTCTTTATTTTGTCTTTTGAAATTAATGAGCTGGAATTGAGCCCTTTACTATCAAACCACACTTAGACTGGAAGGTAACTCAATACATTAAAGAGGAGATGATATCAATGATTTAATTCACAGTACCCATTGCTCAAGTGATGAGATAAGAAATAATATTATGTCCCTACCCAGATAAGTAATATTTTGGCCAATAACACAAGAGTAGCTATGAAAGTGACAAATTAAATATTGGTCCTGGATCTGTTTCAAATCCATAGTCCATGTAAAATTGCTGCCAGTCTGCCTTGGATCTGTATGCAAGTTTAAGGCTCCTTCTTCGATGTTAAAGTCCTGACCTTGGTGGGGATTGCTTGATTATGGTGCCAGATTTCTCTAAGAGTACAGCTGTAAAGCATAAATTATAGAAGGGAATTTGTCCAGTGGATGTACGTAAGATTAGACATACATGTCGAACTTATTTTAGTAGAGATGAGTGGCAGAGATTGAGAAGTGCAAGCTCTTTCATTCTTGATTTAACTGAATTTATTCATATGTATTTAATTAATTCATGTCTTCTAGTTTCTGTAAATACTTTAACTATTCTTTATTGTACAAAATATTTATGAATGTTTTAGTAGATCTATTTTTTATTAGTTTTGAAGGTGTTTGAATGTCTCTTGTATGGTGCCATGATTCACAGACATTCCATCCCTTTGACAGAGATTTGACAGCCAGTTTAGTCCCAGGGATTAGCTTAATTGAAGCAAGTCTTTGAGATTGATGATGTGTAGAAGACAACTTCTTTTAACAGAAGTTTTCATGGGAAATTTTCTCCTGGGAAGAGCAGAGTTGGTGGGGAGATGATTGCTGACTGCTGACCAAAAATTTTGAGCTTCATTTACAAAAATCTGGAGGGACTCAGCAGGACAGGCAGCATCTATGGAGGGAAATGGACATTTGACACTTCAAGTCAAGATCCTTCATCTGGATCAGATGAAGGATCTCAACTTGAAACATTAACTGTCCATCTCCCTCTATATATAATGACCGACCAGCTGAGTTCCTCCAGCTTTTTGTGTGTTGCTCCAGATTCCAGCAGTCTCTTTGTCTCCAAAGATTTCATGACAATGTTTTTGATATTCAGAAGCATTCTAAATGATTTATCTTATCCAGGGTAATGATAATTGATGGTGAAGAACCATTCGATATCCCTGACTGTGAAGCATAGCTTGTCAAGACTTGTCTTCAAAATAATGCCATGAAAATGGGAAGTACAGTTAATAAATTATTACAACTGATTGAATGATCCAGATCTGCAACAAAAGTGGAAAAGGGCTGATATTTTGAAGTTGTCTTTCCAGCAATCATAAGGCCAAAAGACGTTGGAGCTGAATTAGGCCATTCGTCCCATTGAGTCTACTCCACCATTTGATCATGGCTGATGCAATTTCCTCTCAACCTCATTCTCTGACTATTCCTGGTAACATTTCATGCCCTGATTTATCAAGAATCTATCAACCTTTATCTTAAATATCTCAATGATCTGGTCTCCACAGCCACCTGTGGCAATGAATTCCACAGTTTTATGACCCTCTGGCTAAAGAAATTCCTCCTCATTTCTGTTCTAAATGGACATCTCTCTATTCTGAGGCTGTGCCCTCTGATGTTCAGCTCTCCACCATAGGAAACATCCTCACCACATCCACTCTAACAACATCATTCAGCATTTGATAGGTTCTAATGAGATCTTCCCTCAAATTCTTCTAAATTCCAGCAAGTAAAGGCCCAGACCCATTACTCTCTCCTCATACGATAAGCCTTTCATTCCCACAATCATTCTCGTCAATGTCCTTTGAACTCTATCCAATGTCAACACATCCCTTCTTAAATAAGGCATCCAAAACTGCTTACAATCCTCCAAGTGAGGCCTCACCATTGCTTTATAAAGTCTCAGCATTACATCCTTGCTTTTTTATATTCTCGACCTCTCAAACCGAATGCTAAAATTATATTTGTCTTCTTCACCTCTGACTCAACATGCAAATTAACCTTTAGGGAATCCTGTTCGAGGACTCCCAAGTCCCTTTGTGCTGTGTGCTTTTGAACTTTCTCCATTTGGTAAACAGTTTATGCTTTTATTCCTTCTACCAAAGTGCATGACCACACACTTCCTGACGCTGTATTTCATCTGCCACTTCTTTGCACATTCTCCTAATCTGCCTACGTCCTCTGCAGCCTCCCTGTTTCCTCAGTGTTAAGCCTTTCAATCCTGGAATCATTTTTGTGAACCTCCTTTGAACCCTCTCCGTCAAGGCCTGTTTGCATAAAGTTGTTATGTATTAATAACGCTGGCAATTTAAAACTGTGCCTGGATTTGCTGGTATGCAAAATACAAAACTGCATTCTTACTGTGACTGAGATGCTTTGATCTTAATTATGTTAGTACTTGAAGTAAATTTTACATATATCAAAGCAACAGGAAAATAACAACAAATTGGAAGCAAAGAATCCTAAAGGATCTTGTTTGTCATAAATAACTAATGTGATTTGTTGTGATGTGATATCCTGCATTATTTTTTCTAGACGATATTGCTTTTTATTCATGTTCCAATCTGCAGTTTGTCTTAATGTGTCTGGGAATTGTCTCTCTCCCACTAGAAATTGTGGGAAATAATTTGTTAGCTGCATAAACATATCTTTCCTAGTCAACAAGCTCTGCCCTGCTCAATTACACTATTTAGACATAAATACTGAAAGGACACAAGAGTAACGCAGATTTAATTAACTGTCAACTCTTTGGCAACCACTGACTTTAAGCACACAACTGCTCACTCAGATTCTCTCTGCATTAGTATTTTAATTTGATATAATGCCAGCAGTCTCAGGGTTTGTTAACTGTTCACTTGTTTTACATAGCTTGTGCCTCAGCAATATCAACCTCACCACTGATACTGATGAATGGTCATCAACTTGATACGTGACCTTTACTTCTCTCTCTTCAGATGCTGACTGATTGCTGAATATTTCAACAATTTCTGCTTTATTTCAGAATTGTGACCTCTGGAATATTTTGGTCTTTTAAATAAGTGCTAAAATAGTGGTTAGTGTTTTGTGGTGGAATTAAAATATGTGACGTTCTGTGGAGTATAAAGATGTTCATGGATCATTGCAAGTGCAATTAGTATTACAGGCATAGGACACTGAGGATCATTATTTGAGCTGAAGTTCGGTAGTGACACACTATCGAATAAGTCAAGGACAACTAGATAGTTTTCCATGGCCAGCAGATGCATCAGACAGTTGTTAAAATGAATGAAAAGGATTACTTAGATGAAAAGTGAATTAAACTATTTTCTACAGCAGTGTATGTGACATTATAGTTCAAGTTCAAGTTTAATTGGCATTCAACCATACACATGAATACACTGAAATGAAACACCATTCCTTTGGGGCCAAGGTGCAAGACAATGATAAAATTTATAGACATGGTAGGAATATTTGAAACTTTTAGGGAAATGCAATGGAGTACGAAGATCTAAAAAAGTTTTGTTTTATCAGTTGTCAGTGGCTATTCATATGTGGAATAGACATTCTACATTGTACTTTGTCTCTTTTCCAATTATCGATAACATTTTGACACAACCATAAGGAAAGAATGATTTCTATTAGAGGGAAAATATCCAAATTAGAAGTAGATAAGACCTCAATTCCTGCAAGCAAAATGATCTCCTTGCAATTTCCTTCTCAAGATGGTTTTTATAGCCACATTTATACATGGTATGGTGGAATTTGGAATGGGAGATTAATCCTGACTTATTGTTGGATGAAGATAAGGTTTTTTTGTGGTAGTTTCTGATGGTAAACCATCGTACCTAACTTCTCCCCGCTTACAGAGCTCAAGCAACAAATTGGCTGTGTATGTCCTATTATTGGGTGGTGGTGTGAAGATATGTCTCTACAAAGGAGTTATAACACACTTCTTTCCTCCATTAGCCTGCAGATCACCCTTGGGCAAAATGTAGCACCTGCTTTGCCCCTCTCCTCTGTTCAGGGTCATGTGAAGCCATGGGAGCAGGTAGTGGATGGTCATATGAACAGATGGTGCATATCACAAGTCCTAATTTTGTGACCACTGAGGTCAGGGAGACAACCTCTGAAGAGTATTATTAAAGACTGGGCTCACTCGTCTTGTGAAGGCACTGCCCAGAAGAAGGCAACAACAAACCACTTCTGTAGAAATATTTTCCAAGAACAATCATGGTCAAAGACCATGATCGCCTAAGTCAAATGATGCAGCACCTAATGATGGTGATGATGATGCCCCAATCTGAAAGACTAGATGCATAAAATAAATGAAATTTTAAAATATTGGTATTTCTTTTAATGAATAATCAAAATTTATCAAACTGAAGAATATATTTTGACTTTTAAATCTACACTAGCCAAATATGAAGGATTCAGTTAATCCTCACATCCAAGTATTTAGTTCATTGTTGTACAGGCTTTTGCAACTCAATTCTTACTCAAACATGTTTTGATGTGCTGGTGTTTCTAACTCCAATAACCTTCCAGGCACTGCTGCACTGATCTCCAGAAATGTTTGGGGCTCCAGGGCCCCCCATATCCTTTGAGGATTTAGATCCCTCATTCTGAAAACTTTTACAATTGAGAAATATGTGAATTATCAAGGTTGAAAGCCGAAGACTGAAGAGGAGATCACTGAGCACCAGGCACTTTGAAAGGCTGTGACTAAAAGCCTTTGTTTAAATTGTGTATAATTTAAAGAGGAAGGAAATATTGATTGCAATCCATACAAAGAATGACTTGGCAAGAGAAGTAGACTGGAGACATGCACGAGCTATTCAGCAATTTGGAGAGTATACTAAGAACAACAAAAGAGGCGTAGATTATGCATTTATTATGAAAAGGACAGGATCTCAATGAGGCATTGTCAGGGTGGACATGAGAAACTTTCTTCAATAAAACTGTGATAATAAACACAACACCACATTTCTGAAGCATTCTGAACACATTTCCAAAGCATTCTAGGACATTGTGTGTTGGCAAAGAGTAAAGCGAGAGATAAACATCTCTCCATTCTGCCTGAATACATGTTAAAATATCACCTACCAGTGGGCAGATCATGGAACATTACAGCACAGTACAGGCCATTTGGCCCATGGAAGTTGTGCTGACCTTTTAACCTACTCCAAGGCCAATCTAACCATTCTCTCCTACATGACCCTCTATTTTTCTATCATCTATGTGCCTATCTAAGATTAAGTTCCTCTACGAACACCCCTGGGATGGCATTCCACACACCCACCACTCTCTGTGTAAAAGAATTGCCTCTGACTCACCTCTGTGAAGGGACCATGTTTGGAACTGCTGTAGGAAGCATGGAGAGCTCCTGACTGGGTCCACATAGGATGTGTTGCTATAGTCACATGATGCACAAGTAGTGCACAAGAAGTTCCACACCATGTAACTGATCAAATTATGCACCTCCTACCAACATTCTGTCAGATGCTCAAGTTCACAGTGAAATTATTTATTTCCTCAAAAGAAATATGATGGCCAGCTAAACTCAAATTGACTTACAACTGCAAGAGGTTCTGCAGATGCAGAATCCAGATTAACACACACAAAATGCTGGAGGAACTCAGCAGGCCAGGGAGTATCAACGGACAGGAATAATCAGTTGACATTTTAGGCCGAGACCCTTCTTCAGGATTGGGTCCAGACCTGCTCAGTTCTTCCAGCATTTTGTATGTGTTCACTTATAACTGTAGTTTTAAAAGAGCCAGAAGGAAAAAGAAGAGGAGAAGGTGGGGTCCTTGATATAAAAGAGAAATATTACCAACACCCCAAAGATTGACATGTGAAATGTTCGTGCGACTTTCCTCTAAGTCTTTTACTATATGGTACAAACACTCATTTGACTCAGGTTATAGGCTCTTTTAAGATGTGTGTTGGTATCTTCTAACATGGAGCAATGGATGTAATTTCAAAGCAGTAATGGGAGAAGAGCTTGCAACGCACACTTCGTTGGGTAACAGTTGGCAGTCCAAATAAGGTGTGGCTAAGTTTTGATCACTTACAGACTGAGCAGGAAGAGCTGT
Organism: Hypanus sabinus; assembly: GCF_030144855.1. NCBI lineage: Eukaryota > Metazoa > Chordata > Chondrichthyes > Myliobatiformes > Dasyatidae > Hypanus > Hypanus sabinus. The sequence continues at coordinate 52,594,901 of NC_082727.1, forward strand.
GATGTTCCTTTGTGCTGAGTGACTGATTCTGTGCTGTATAGACTAAGGTAATCATTTGTCACCAGCCGCTACGTGGAAGAGTCCGTTTTCAAAGCAATTCTGACGTTGCTCTGGACCCTGCGACGAAAGAGCTAAGGACAGTGGTGACCCTAAGTGCTGAGTAAGGTCCAGAATACACTCAGACTGGAAATAAACAGCACAACACAAGTGAAACCCAAAGGCAAAATCTCAAACAGTATCAGAACTCCTAACAATTCAGCATGAGGCCTTTAGGTACAGAAGGAATGTGGCAGGCAATAGTATGCAGTCTGAGTCTGAAAGGGGCAGTGGAAGCTGACCATACTCCCGGGAACTGGAGTGCTGAACTTTGGATGCCTGCCTTTGCTCAGCGGGAGATTTGCTGTTCCACCTGATTTTTCAAAGTGGTCATTTACAGAATGTAAATAGCTCTTATCGAACACAGTGGGCCAGATCTTCTGTGTTATAACTGTCAATGGTTCTATGATTTGACTACCTTCTATTAATTGAACTAAAATTGACTAGAAGTAATAAAACGTGATTCTCTTGCATGGGTGTTCACAATTTAATTCTGTTAGGATTACAGTAAGGACAGCTAATCAGATACAGGGCAAACAACCTATTTGTTTTCAATAAATTGTATGATATTCCATGATTTTGAGCATTGACACAATGTCTTCTTATGTTCTTCCATCTGCTTCTATCACTCTTCCTCAAACAAATTTTAGTTCTCGCTATTTCTCTCTCCCACAGCCTGTCTGCAGGTCTCACTATCTTTCAGTTTGTTAGTGGGAGCAATATATTGTGAGAATGAACCCTCTATGACTTGCCTTTGTGGTGGAAGTTGGAGGTAAAATGTATTCTTCTTTACAGGGACTCTGCCTGCTGGCTGCCTGGCTGCAGTGTTTCCCTGTGAGCCTATGAGGGGTCTGGTGACTTTAACACTCCTTAAATTGATCCAAGTAAAGGTAGGAAAGTCAACAGAGTGGGTTTCATTGGGGGACATGTTTATGCAAAATCTCAGAAAATAGTGCAAATCTGTAGAATTCCTTAGAACGTACAATATAGAACACAGGAGCAGGCTCTTCAGCCCTCAATGTCGTGCTGAAGCAGCTAAAAAAAGTAAATTAAAAAAACAAAAACTAATTCCTCCTACTAAGACCTTGATTAATGATTCTTCTCTATATTCTATTGCCTTTTGTATTATTTTGTGTATAATTTTTTGACCATAATGAATAGAGCACCACTTTCTGACCATTAAAATACACTGTGTCAAAATATTCATAACAACAGCATTCAGCTTCTTTAACTTAGAAAATTTTGCTTGCCCACAGGTGATTTTCAGAATAAACGCTGACAGAGGTTTTGCAAAGGTCTCATAGGATGTCTGACAATCTGCTTCAAAACTCTTCTTTAAACCTACAGCAATAAGTGAAAATTAAAATGTGAGTAAGTTTGGAATCAAACTCAAATTGACAAGTTCTTGGCAGATTGCTGGCTGGAGCTGACTTTAGTTGAAATACAAGTCATTAATGGACTAAGTGACCATGTTAATGAGTGGCAGTGCAATATGAGGTCAGCTCATTTGCTAAAATGACAACTTGTACTGAACATGGAAAACTAAAGATTCCGCTGAGACCCCACCTGGGCTAATAGAGGAGTTTTCATGCCCAATGAAGCTGGAGAAAATTACCCCCTTTAACTCCCGTAACAGCTACAAGCTAATTGTGGTGAACTATGTGCCTGTCTGGACACACCCCCTGCTGACTGCTCCTGTGGCTCCTCCCACAGGCCCCTGTATAAAGGCGATCTGAGGCCTGATGCTCGGCCTCAGTCTCCAGGACATAGTATGATGGACACTCACTCCTGGTTCCTTCTTCCAGTCAATAAAAGCCGATATCTCGCCTTACGTCTCAGTGTGAGTTATTGATGGTGCATCACTAATCTAGCTAACTGTAGATATTATTGGTTGGCATTATTTGGGTGAAACACATGGAAGTGACAGGGCCCGGATCCAAGAATAAGGAACCACCCAAAGTTCGAATGATTTAAGCACCAGGCCAGATTGAATAGGTCGGGGTGTTGGCTGGAGGTGAGGGATGGGCCGGTTCAGCGTGCTAGTCCGTGACATTTACTCAGCTCTTTGTGGAACTGAAGCTGTAACTCTGAATGCTATTTTACTTACTTTTATTGTTCGCATGATTTTTTTTTCTCTGCACTTTGGGTGTTTGATGATCTTCATTTTTCAATGGGTCCTTTTGGGTTTCCTTGTTTTATGGCCTCCTAAAAGGAGACAAATCTCAAGGTTGATCTTTTGATAATAAATGTACTTTGAACTTTGACTTCTCTGAATTATATGTTGAAACAAATGATTAGGAAGAAAGTGGCAACTGAAAAAATTGCCCCAGCTGTTTGGAAATGAATGATTGTCTTCATATACCTGGTCATGAACTTAATATACTTTGAATATTTTTGTATCATCTCTTTGCACATTAAAGCTGGTTTTAGTAGCCAAAATACATAGTGTGAATTTATAAAATAAAGCACTATAAAAAGGCAGGTAATTAAGAATTTGTTACCTGATGAATAAATTTAGGATACTGGGTTTATAAAGTTGTGGTCAAGTATTTGCCAACTATTGAAGAAAAGGTGGATATAAATTATGGAATGGGTGAGCATTAGAACTAAAGGAGATTTAGAAAAAGCCCATTTCTGTTCCAGTAGATTTAAAGGAAAGATGAGCAGTATTGCATTTGTACCATGTAGATCACTTAGACGTTGACAGGAAGCAATAAAACTCCCTTCTTGAACGCCATGGCCTGACCTTAATGCATCTGTCACACTTTAACACTCAGTTCACTGAGACTCCTCGCCAAGGAGACCTGGTTTTGATGAGTACAGGGATATTTAGGAACGCAAGCAACTTTCAGCTAAAGTGAGGACATAGTTCAATATCAGTGACCCTGGGGCTTTTAGCTTGCAAGACTCAAATTCAGCCACTAACAACTTCACTGTTCCCTTCTGATGCGAACATGGTAACTATCAGGCAGGGGAATGAAAAATTGATAGCAAACCTTAATAAATGTCCGCTGTACCTAATGCATCTTGGATGGTGGTAACCAATGCTAATAATTTGAATAGAACCTTTAGTATTAGCAAAACATCTAAGGCACTTTATTGGATTTGCTAAATAAATCTTGGTACCCCACTTATGGAAATGGTTAAAAACTTGAAGCCTAGTTTTTAGAGATTATGCTGTAAGACAACTTTCCTCTCCCTGGCTTCTTCCAACTTTATTTCCTGGATGTTTAACTTGTCTTTCCTTTTGGGAAACCTCAGTATTTCTCCTGGTTAATTTCTCCCATGTGTTCCGTGGCACTGTCAGAACCACTTTAGTGTTAAAGGGCACTCCTGTTATGTTGAAAGATTTAAGTGCATAAGGAAAGTTATGTTTTGTCAGAAGGACGGTTGGATAGCTTACTAAAACACAGAGAAGTACAAGAAACCCCTACCTACCATTCAATCTATCCCATTGAAGTTCAGTGATTTATACTTGGCTGCCACTGGACTGTAGGCAGCTCTTTAGTTCTCAATTCCAGTATTCAGAACTTTGGAATTTATGCTAGAATGCTATTCAAGGAATTCTGTCTGATGGCTCTGAAATCATTTCTGCAAAGTGCACAGTCTTCTGTGAAATCTGAACCAACTGTGAACTGTTAATCCCTCTTCATCTCCGCCCCAGCTGAAAAAGACTGTGGGATTCCAGTTCTCCAGCAGTAATAAGAAATACATAATTCAGACTGCTCAGAGTTGGGGTATAACACAAACTTGGTTCTAATGTAACACCCAATTACAGACAAAGTCAAACCAGGCTAGGATATTGTGAAACCCCCATTACTTTGTCAAAATAAACATTAGAAATATAATAGGAAGAGGTTTTGGTGGGATGTGGAATCAATTTTGAAAGATGCAAAGAGAATTCAGTACACAGTAGCCTGAATGTAACACCACTATTCAGAAACATGAGAAAATCTGCAGATGCTGGACATCCAAGCAACACACACAAAATGCTGGAGGAACTCAGCGGGCTAGGCAGCATCTATGGAATAGAGTACAGTCAACTTCTTGGGCTCTGACCCTTCAGCAAAAGAAAACCCTTCTGCTGGTCTGCTGAAGGTTGAAATGTCAACAGTACTCTTTTTCATAGATGCTTTCAGGCCTGCTGAGTTCCTCCAGCATTTTGCGTGTGTTGTTTCTATTTACATCCCTGGTACTTTAAAATTACATTAAATGTAAGAAAGGACTTTCAAACGTAATACTCTCTTACAATGCATCTTTATATTTTTATTAGATGTACTTTTCCAAAGGCCATTCTTCATGCTCAGGGTATGCTCCATGAGTTTGCTAACAGTTTATTGATTTTGCACAGTTGATAGATAAATCTGCTATGTTTACTTAGAGAGATGGGAAAATGTTAAAAGAATTGCCTTGTCAATTGCCTGCTAGCAGGATATTTGATTGTGGGAGCATTATAGTTCCTGTTCTGATCCTGATCCTGTTTTGATCCTACAAAGCGCAGAAACAAATATCACTGTGATGATTGTACGTTCTAGTATCAATTGTTTGGTGACAATAAAGTTCTGAACTATTATAAGGGCCATATTTATCCCATCATGGGCAAATTTATAGGTGGTTTTTAAGCTGTGCTGAACCACATAGTCACGAGTGCAGAGAGAGTAGAGCAGCAGGCTAAGCACGTATCTGTAAACTCCTCCTGTATTGATTGACAGAGAGCAGATTTTATTACCAATCTGTACTGATGATGGTCTCCTGATAAGGAAGTCAGAACCCAAATGCAGAGGGAGATATAGAGACCCAGGTTTTGAGTGCAGCTGTAATTAAGAAACTGCCACCTGCTTCAGGTATCGTTGTTGTTTAGGTGGTCTAAAGCCCAGTAGAGAGCTAATAAGATTGCATCCACTGTAGACATGTTGTGTCAGTAGGCAAATTGTAGCGAGTCCAGGTCCTTGCTCAGGTGGGAATTAAGTCTAGCTATGAGCAACCTTCCATTAGAGAATAAAACCATAAGACATAGCAGGACTAGGCCATTCAGCCCATCAAGTCAGCACCAACGATTGTAAACCACTTCTATAAATCATAGCTGATTTATGTTCCCTCACAACTACATTCTACTGCATTCTCCCTGTAACCTTGGGCTCCATTACTAATCAAGAACCTATCAATCCAATGACATTGTCCCCACAGCTGTCTGTGTCAATGAATTCCACAGTTTCACTGCCCTCTGCCTTAGGAATCTCCTCCTCATCCAGGCCTTTCAATATTCAATACGGTTTAAATGAGATTCCTTCTCATTCTTCTAAACTCCAGCGAGTACAGGCCCATAGCTCTCCAATGCTCTTCGTTCATTAACCCTTTCCCTTATGGGATCATTTTCGTAAACCTTCTCAAGACTCTCTCTGATGCCACCACATCTTTTCTTAGCCATGGGGTCTAAAACTACTCACAACACTGCAAATGAGGTTTGACCAAATCCTTATAACTCCTCAGCATTACATCCTTGCTCTTCTGTTCTAGTCCTCCCAAGATTAATGTTAACATTGTATTTGTTAATGTTGCTGTTGGTGTCTTCCACAACGAGGTCAGCTGTAAGATACCTATTCAGTTCATTTGCCATTTCTTTTTACCATTACTACCACTTCAGCAGTCCAATGCCCACTTTTACCTCTCTTTTACATTTTACATATCCGAAAAATCTTTTGTTGTGCCCTTTTATATTAGTGGCAAGCTTACCTTCATATTTCAATTTTTTCTCGTTATTGCTTTTTCGCCCTCTGTTTTAAAATATTCCCAAACCTTTAGCTTTCCACTAATATTTTGCTATATGATATGAGACTATCATTTACTTTTAATGGTCTCTTTATCTTCCCTTGTCAGCTATAGTTGCCTCATCCTCCATTTAAAATGCTTTTTTTCCTTTGGGATGACTTTCAAGAAGGAGCTGGATAGATATCTGATGGATAGGGGAATCAAGGGATATGGGGACAAGGCAGGGACTGGGTATTGATAGTGAATGATCAGCCATGATCTCAGAATGGCGGTGCAGACTCGAGGGGCCGAATGGTCTACTTCTGCACCTATTGTCTATTGTCTATTGACCCAATCATACTGTATATCTTCTGAGTTACTGAGCTACTGCTGCTTTCCAATCATTCCAGTTACCTTCCATATCCCATTCCTCTCTCATGCCTCTGTGGTTACCTATACTCAAATGTGATACCGATACATCTGATTTTAGCTTCTCCATCTTAAGCTGTTGTGTGAATTCTAACATATTATGTACTGAAACTAGAGAGGGTTCAAAGGAGGTTCTTGAAAATGATTCCAGGATTGAATGTCTGGTCATATGAAGATCATTTGTGGCTCTGGGCCTGTATTCACTAGAATTCAGAAGAATGATGGAAGACCCCATTGAAGCCTATCAAATGGCAAAAGGCCTTGATAGAGTGGATTTAGAGATGATATTTCTTATGGTAGGAGAGTCTAAGACCAGAGGACGTAACCTCAGAATAGAGGGGCATCCTTTTAGAACGGAGATGAGAATGATTTTTTTTAAGCCAGAGAGTTGTAAATCTGGAATTTTTTGCTACAGACAGCTGTGGAGGACAAGTCTTTATGTATATTTAAGGTAGAGTTCGATAGATTCTTGTTTGGTCAGGGCATGAAGAGTTATGGGGAGAAGGCAGGAGATTGGGACTGAGAGAAAAATTGAATCAGCTATGATGAAATGGTGAAGCAGACTCGTTAGGACAAATGGCCTAATTCTGCTCCTATATCTTATGGTCTTCCATTATGATTACTGTCTCCTAGGAGTTCCTTTACCTTAAGCTCCCTAATCAAATCTGATTCATTATAGTCAAATCAAGTATTCCCTTCCTCTAGTGAGCTCAATGACAAGCCTTCTATGAATCACTTCTCTGGAATGCAGCATCAAGCTGGTTTTCCCAATCTACCTGCATATTGAAATCCTCCATGACCATTGTAACATTGTCTTATTTACATGTCGTTATCTATTTCATACCTTCAAAGCTCTTAACCACAATAGATGCAACAGCTACCCTGTTCTTCTTGGGCCCCAGTATGTTTGACACAATTTTAGAGCAGGTGAGAGCCCCTGACCGCGACCTTTGAAAGGCTGAAAATGCCCTTGAACATTCCAGCCAGTTGGTCTACACAAGTCTTTAGTGCCCTACCAGGAACACCATCTGGGTTTGACGCCTTGTGAGAGTTCACCCTCTTGAAGGATACTCAGATGCTATGGGGATTCACACAGATGTAGCTTTATTCTCCATGTCAACGCACGCATAAGAGACATTGAGTTCATTGGGGAGTGAAACATCACTGCCAGTTGTGCTGTCTGATTTCACCTTACAAGTAATGACAAACAAACACTGATGCAGCTGATGTAAATTCATTTGTGTCTCCAACTTCACAATGAATTACCTTTTCACCCTCACGATGGCCTTCCACAAGTCACAATGACCGGTTGCACTCAGCATCAGCAAGACCAAGGAACTGATGGTGGATAAGCACCCACAGGTCCTCATTGAGGTTTCAGTGGTGAGCAGTTCAAGGCCCTGGGCATTCACATCTCAGAGGATCTAAATTGGACCCACTACATCGAAGCAATCTTAATGCAGGCATGCCAGTGGCTGTACTTCATCAGGAGTTTGAAGAGATTTGAATTGTCATCAAAGACACTCGCAAATTTCTATAGATGTATCGTGCAGAGCATTGTGTCTGCATGCATCACCACCTGACGCATAGGATTGTAAGAGGCTTCAGAGGATTTGCATACTCAGCCAGCTCCTCACTATTGAGGACATCTTCAAAAGGCAGTGCCTCACGAAGGTGGTGTCCATCATTAGGGATTCTCCCCTTCTGGGGCATGCCCTCTTTTCTTTTCAAATCTTTTTATTAATTTTTAAACAAACATAAATGAAACATGAATACAAAGAGTTTGAGAGTACATAGTTAATAGTTTAAGTAGACATTCAAATATATAATAATCAATATATATAACCTTCCAAACTCATAGTATTTATGAACAAAAGAAATAAAAAGAAAAAAAAACAAAAAAAAGAGAAGGAAAAAAACACACTAACCAACATGGGCCATTGCATAATGTCAGATATATACAGTAGTGCCAATAACTCCGAACCTCCATCCAAACAATTAAGGATAATCAAAGTGAGGTTTAGGAAAAGACGATTTAACTCATATGAAAATGTTGAATAAATGGTCTCCAAGTTTCTTCAAATTTAACTGAAGGATCAAAAACAACACTTACAATTTTTTCTAAGCTCAAACAAGAGATAGTTTGAGAAAACCACTGAAATATAATTGGAGGATTAATTTCTTTCCAATTCAATAAAATAGATCTTCTAGCCATTAATGTAACAAATGCAATCATTCGTCGAGAGGAGGAGGATAAACGACTATTATTCACCATTGGTAAACCGAAAATTGCAGTAACAGGATGCGGTTGGAAATTAATATTCAGAACTATTGAAATAATACTAAAAATATATTTCCAATAATTTTGCAAACAAGGGCAAGACCAAAACATATGGGTCAATGAAACAACATCAGAATGACATCTGTCACAGGTTGGATTAACATAAGAATAAAATCGAGCAAGTTTATCGTTAGACATATGGGCTCTATGTACAGCCTTAAATTGTATTAAGGCATGTTTAGCACAAATAGAAAACGAATTGACTAATTGTAAAAATTTATCCCACTGCTCAGTGGATGTAAGACAATGAAGTTCTTTTTCCCATTCCTTCTTAATTTTTTCTGATACTTCTGGCTGTATTTTCATGATCATGTTATAAATGATGGCTACTAAACCCTTTTGACAAGGATTCAGAGCTAAAATTCTTTCCATAATGTCCAATGGACATAGTTTCAGAAAAGACTGTAACTCATTATACAAAAAATTTCTAACTTGCAAATATCTAAAAAAATGAGTTTCAGGTAAATTATATTTATTAGATAGCTGTTCAAAGGACATAAAGCTATCATCTAAAAACAAATCACAAAAACATGTTATACCTTTTGAAAAAAGAAAAGAAAAGAAAAGAAAATAAAAGAAAAGCTTGATCCATAAAAGAGGGCCGAAAAAGAAAATCAAATATTTTAGGGCTTGATAAAATGAACTTATTCAAACCAAAAAATTTACGAAATTGAAACCAAATTCGCAATGTATATTTGACTATAGGATTAGTTATTTGTTTATTCAATTTAGATAAAGAAAAAGGAAGTGAAAATCCTAAAATTGAAAACAATGAAAAATCTTGTACAGATTCACATTCCAAATTTACCCATTGTGGCCAAGCTGCTATAGTCGATTCTTGTGTCCAAAATATTAAATATCGTATATTGACTGCCCAATAGTAAAATCTCAAGTTTGGCAAAGCCAAACCGCCCTCCTTCTTAGGCTTCTGTAAATATGTTTTGCCTAGTCTAGGATTTTTATTCTGCCACAGATAAGAAGATATTTTGGAATCAATAATATCAAAAAAAGATTTAGGAATAAAAATTGGTAATGCTTGAAATAAATATAAGAATTTGGGTAATACCATTATCTTAATAGTATTAATTCGACCAACCAATGACAAAGATAATGGAGAACACCTGGTAGCAAGTTTCTTAATTTGGTCAATTAAAGGTAAAAAATTAACTTTAAATAAATCTTTATATTTTTTAGTAATTTTAATACCCAAATAAGTAAAATAATCTGTAACAACTTTAAATGGTAAATGTTTATAAATTGGACCCTGCATATTTAATGGAAATAATTCACTCTTATTAAATTCAATTTATAACCAGAAAAGTTACTAAACTGAGCAAGCAAGGACGAAATAGCAGGAATAGTTCTCTCAGGGTCGGATATGTATAGTAACAAATCATCAGCGTATAATGATAATTTATACGTCCCCTCCCCACGAGTAATACCCAAAATATTAGGTGATTCACGCATGGCTATAGCCAAAGGTTCCAAAGCAATGTCAAATAGTAAAGGACTTAAAGGACAACCTTGCCTTGTACCACGGAATAACTGAAAAAAAAGGAGATCTTTGATTATTGGTAAAGACCGAAGCAAAGGGTTTATAGTATATTAATTTAATCCATGATATAAATTTTGAACTAAAATTAAAATGCAGCAACATATTAAATAAATATGGCCATTCAACTCTATCAAATGCTTTTTCAGCATCTAAGGAAATGACACATTCTGGTATTTTGGGTGAAGGCGTATAAATAATATTAATTAATTTTCTAATGTTAAAAGATGAATAGCGATTTTTAATAAATCCAGTCTGATCTTCAGAAATAATTTGAGGTAATATATTTTCTAATCCAGTAGCCAAAATTTTACTAAAAATCTTAAAATCCGTATTCAGCAAGGATATGGGCTGATAGGATGCACATTCAATAGGGTCTTTATCTTTTTTAAGAATTAAAGAAATAGAGGCTTCATAAAAAGATTGTGGCAATTTGCCTATAATTAATGCATCTTTAAAAATTTTACAAAGCCAAGGAGAAAGTATAGAGGAAAAGGATTTAAAAAATTCTGCAGTATAACCATCTGGACCAGAAGCTTTACCGGAATTCATTGAAAAAATGGCCTTTTTTTATTTCAGTTTCCGTAATAGGTGTATCTAAGAATACACTATCCTCTACTGTTAATTTTGGAATATTCAATTTCCTTAAAAATTCACCTATTATAGAAGAATCCTCAACAAATTCTGATTGATGTAAGGAATTATAAAAATCTTGAAAGGCTTTATTTATCTCTTTATAGTCCATCGTCAGAGTGCCATCTTGTTTACGAATCCTAGTAATCTGTCTTTTAACCAAAACAGTTTTCAATTGATTAGCCAATAAGTTGCCAGACTTACCTCCATGTACATAAAACTGGTTCTAGATTTAATTAACTGATTTTCAATCGAAGAGGATAACAGCAAACTATGCTCCATTTGAAGTTCCACTCTTTCTTTATAAAGTTCTTTGCTGGGGGGGGTCACTGAATAAATCCTATCAATTGCTTTGATTTTATCAACCAATGTTAATATTTTAGAATTAGTTCGTTTCCTAACTCCAGCAGAGTATGAAATAATCTGTCCACAAATAAATGCTTTAAAAGTGTCCCATAAAATTCCACTAGAGATCTCTGCTGTAGAATTTGTTGAGAAAAACAAATCAATTTGTTGTTTAATAAAATTAACAAAGTCTAAGTCTTGCAATAAAATAGAGTGCCTTCTTTTCATTACTACTGACAGGGTGGAGGTACAGGAGCCTGAAGATCCACACTCGCATTTTGGGAATATATACTGCCCCTCTGCCATCAGATTTCTGAACAGCTCATGAACTCAAGTACATTACCTTACTATACATCTTTTGCACAATACATACTTACTTTTATTGTAACTGATAGCAAATTGTTATGCCTGCATTGCTCTGCGGCCAGAAAACAACACGTTTTAATGGTAACACCAGTGACAATAAATGTGACTCTGATTTTGATTCGTGTCCACACTTGTTCTATACTACACCAGTTCACTGGTTCCACCCCAGTGCCTTCAACATAATCTTGTAAATGCTCATCACCATGTGTTTATCTAATTCCATTTTGAAGACCACAATGGAACCTGCCTCCACCATTTCTGCATGCCATGCGTCTTACTATTAATTCCTTTTCCCCTTTATATCTATGACTTCTAGTCCTTGACCCGTCCAAGAAGACTGGTCTACAAGCAACTAGCTTAGAAGAGATTGGCTATTTAGCTGTGCCGTTGAAAGGTTGATATTGGCCAGGACAACATATGAACTATACTGTGCTTCCAAAAATAGGATCCCATTCTTTTATTTTCACTTGGAAGAAGTTCAATATTCAAAGTACATTTTTATCAAAGTTCGTTCATTGTGTGCCGTACCACATGACATGGGTGATAATGGTCTTCCAATGACCAAGACTGTGCTTAGCAACTTTTTCTGAAGAAGTGTTTTGCTATTCCTTCTTCAGGGCAGTGACTTTACAAGACGGGCGACCCCTACCAATATCAATACTGTTCAGAGGTTGTCTGCCTGGCGTCAGTGGTCGCATAACTAGGACGTGATATGCACCCGCTGCTCTTATGACCACTCGCCACCTGCTGCCATGGCTTCACGTAACCCTGATTGGGGGCTTTGGGGCTAAGTGTGTACTGCACCTTGCCCAAGGTTGACCTGAAGGCTAGTGGTTGGCAGGAGCACCTTCCACCTCATTTGGGAGAGAGGTATCCTCACTCCACTACCCGATTATCAAAGTATGCATATTATATACAGTCTTGAGGTTCATTTCCTGACTGGGTGAAGGAGCTAAGCTTTAGTGAAACTGTTTGGTAGTGCAGCACTCCATGAAGACAGGACTGAAATGCCAACCTGCATTCTGTATCCAAATATCCGGAATGGGAATTTCAAAACATGATGGCATGACCTAGGCACGGTTTCTACCAACTAAACATGTTGACAATTTACAGAATATCAGAATCGGAATCTGAAACCACACTGAGTCAAGCTTACTCCAATCTGCTCGACTTGTCTCCACACACAGTACTGGTAGAACCTGCGTTATCTATTAAATTTGCTGTTTTAAAATGCAGTGCATAAAGCACTTCAGCTTCTCAGTAGGTCTCTCCGCAGCATTTCTTTCTCATCTGTATCTCATTTATTCTGGGTCCTGGTGGTCCAGTTGTTAAATCAGAGACCATACTATTTATTTTACCAACTGTTGAAATTGAATTTATAGAACACTGCTCCATTTAAAAGTTCTCCTTCACTCTCTCATGTCTAATTTAGGACTATAACAATATCCTCTTGGAGGAAAGATGGATAGAGAAGTTTCTTTCACTGTGAGCATTCCTCCTGTTTAAATTTGCAGGAAAGATTGGAGCTTCTTTGTATAGTACAGTCCCCACAGCATGGGATTGAGTAAAATAGAGGCTTTCCTGATGTAATTCTTTAGCAAATATTTCATTACTGTTCTGAGAAGAGCTCTGTTCAAAAGTATGCTCTCCATTTCAGTCTCTCAAACCCATCCAAACACCAACTCGTTAAGGCAGCAACCACATACATATGAGAAGGTCTGAGAATGCTGGAAATCTCAAGCAACACACACACACACACATACAGTGCTGGAGGAACTCAGCAGGTCAGGCAGCATCTATGTGTTATGAGTGATGAACAGACCTGATGGACAATGGGGTGAAGGGTTAACCATTCCCAACCCCCCCTCCTGAGAACCATGAACTATTACTGTTGTTATGCTGACCATGAGAAAGAGAGATGAAAAACAGGCAAGAACGTCTGCGACAGATAAGAGAGAGGGGGAAATTGCTGATTAACTGTATTGTGACTCCTTTTTGAATTACTTACAGTTTTGCTGTAAGGACAATAGTTTGCTCATAAACATTCCTCAGTGGACTGAAGGAGTAGCCTGATTTCATGGCCACAGTCATTCAGAAGTGTTGGATAGCTGAGTCCCCGTTAGTAGGGATAAAAGACAGGTCTGGAGAGACACCCTCCAGACACGCCAGTGGATACTGATTGAGTTTTGGAACCCACAAGAAAGGTGGGGGCTTCGAAGACTGAACCAGGAGGTCAGTCATTAAGGCTATCAGTGTAAAAGCAGGGCCGGTGGGGACTTGTGTGTGTGTCCACTCATGCCAGAGTGACAAGTCCACCACAGAAGAATGGTCTAGCAGAAGGATGGAGAGGTCATAACTGAATGACCACAGCGATATGACAGATTAAGGAAGCAAAGGAAGGTTTGGGCTGCTGTAGCTGTTACATCTCGCTTGCTCGCTCTCTCTCTCACTCTCTCTCTCTCCAATGATTACAATACAACAACCATAACTACATCAACACTCATGAACTGCACTGAACTTTATATTCTATGACAATTCATTTACCTCTAGACATCGATAGAGCTTGTTTATTATTGAATATTATTATTCCTACACTTTTAGATTTATTACTGCTAACTTGTTTTATATGTATATTTGCATTATTGATATGGTTTTGCTTATTTTTATTAATAAACACCTTTAAAATATAGTACCACCAGACTCCAACAGATTCTTCTATCTCTGCTGGTCTGACACCCAGTTACGGGGTACGTAACATATGGAAATTAATAACCCGTGAACGTTTCAGACCAAGACCCTTCATCAGGACTGGAAAGGAAGGGGGAGATGCCAGAATAAAAATCTAGGGGAAGAGGAAGGAGCATAGAAAGTGATGGGTGAAGCTTGGTTATGCCGTATGCCACAGTAACAGGCCAGGTCAGTTCAGAAGGATTTTGATTCACATGAAACAACTAGGTGATTCTCTTTACAACAATGATTCCAGGAACGAAAGGGTTACTGTATGAGGAATGTCTGGCAGCTCTTGGGCTGTATTCCCTGGAGTTCAGGAGAATGAGGGGGGATCTCATAGAAACATTCCAAATGTTAAAAGGCCTGAACAGATTAGATATGGCAAAGTTATTTCCCATGGTAGGGGAGTCTAGAACAAGAGGGCAATGACTTCAGGATTGAAGAACATCCATTTAAAACAGAGATGCAGAGAAATTACTGTAGTCAGAGGGTGGTAAATCTGTGGAATTTATTGTCACAAGCAGCTGTGGACGTCGTGTCTTTGGATGTATTTAAGGCAGAGATAGATAGGTTCTTGATTAGCCAGGGCATCAAAGGGTATGAGGAGAAGGCAGGAGAGTGGGGATGACTGGAAGAATTGGATCAGCCCATGATTGAATGGCGGAGCAGGCTTGATGGGCCAAATGGCCTGTTTCTGCTCCTGTATCTTATGACAGACAGACAGACAGACAAAAATACTTTATTGATCCTGAGGGAAACTGGGTTTTGTTACAACTGCACCAACCAAGAATAGGGAAGAAATATAGCAATATAAAATCATAAGTAATTAAATAATAAGTCTTATGAATAATAATGGTCTTATGAAACTGTGCTTTCCAATTAAGATTAGTTTTGTTTATCACATGTACAACAAAACATCAAAATATATATCTGCACCATTGTTTTTCTGCCATACGCTGGATGAAGCCCGCGAGTGTTGCCGTGCTTCAGGCGCCAACAAAGCTTGGACACAACTCACTAACCTTATCTGTACACGTTTGGAATGTGGGAGCGAACTGGATCACCAGGAGGAAACTGGCACAGACACCAGGATGACGTATAAGCCCCTTACAGACAGCGGAGGGAGTCGAACACTGATCAGTGATCACTGGCAGGATTACCAGTAAATAGTTGCGCTAATCGCTATGCTACTGCGCTACCCTCAATTTCGCCATAAATTAAGGAACATTAATATGTATTTTAGAGGTGACTTAAAGAGTGGCTTGATAGATTTAGAAATATGGTGTTAGTGAATAAGGGGTTCAGACAGCACTTATCGGAAAATTTCTACCGTGGATTCAAATTTGAAGTGTTTTAGTTTGCTTTCGGTTACAGGAAAACATTGAATAAGTTTTAACATCGTTCAGCAACTAATAGCCAGTTACTTTATCAGTGTCATGGTAATAAGCATTGTGGATTCTGAGTGAAGTCAGAGCCCATCTAGTCAGGAGTCGAGTGGGAGGAGATGGTAGGCTCAATTGTCCGGGAGCCTCATTTTGACAGAGGTGAAAGGGCAGATGGACATGGGCATGGGTGCCACTGGGGAAGATGTGCACTTCTGATGAATGCAGCAGGAAAACTGCTTGGGAATCTGTGTGGAAAGAGGGGAGATGACAAATGACAGGGTTCATCAAAAGAGAAAAGTGATGAATGTATCTTGTTCAAGGACTGGATTTTAATTGTCATCGGTTGGTCAATGTTTAGAACCTTGGAATCATTTTACCTCAAGGACAAAGTTAGGAATAATCAATTAAAACTAAATATTGTGAGCAAGAGAAAATCTGCAGATGCTGGAAATCCAAAGCAACACACACAAAATGCTGAAGGAACTCAGTAGGCCAGGTAGCATCTATGGGAAAAAGTACAGTTGATGTTTCAGGCCGAAACCCTTCAGCAGGACTGGAATAAAAAAGCTGAGGAGTAGATTTAAAAGGTAGGGGGAGGGGAGAGAGAAACACCAGGTGATGGGCGAAACCTGGAGCGGGAGGGTTGAAGCAAAGAGCTGGAAAGTAGATTGAGGAAAGAGACAGTTCATGGAAGAAAGAAAATGGGGGAGGAGCACCATAGGGAAGTGCTGGGCAGGCAAGGAGATAAGGTGAGAGAGGGAAAAGGGGTTGGGAAATGGTGAAGGAGGGTAGGAGCATTACTGGAGGTTTGAGAACCATTTCTCAGCATCAGGTTGGAGGCTACCCAATAGGAATATAAGGTGTTGTTCCTCCAACTTAAGTGTGGCTTCATCCTGACAATGGATGGACATATCAGAATAGTAATGCAAAGTGGAATTAAAATGCATGGCCCCTGGGAGATCCCACTTGTTCTGGTGGACGAAGAATAGATGCTTGGTGAAGCAGTTGTTCCCTACGCAACACCCTTGTCCATTCGTTCCTTCCCACTGATCTCCCTCCTGGCACTTATCCTTGCAAGTGCAACAAGGGCTACATCTCCTCCCTCACTGCCATTCAGTTCTTCCAGGTGAGGTGACACTTCACCTGTGAGTCTGCTCGGTTCTTCTGGTGTGGCCTCCTGTATATTGGTGAGACCGCTTCGCCAAGCATCTATGCTCTGTCCACCAGAACAAGCAGGATCTCCCAATGGCCACTGATTTTAATTCCGCTATCCATTCGCATTCCGATATGTCCATCCATGGTCTCCTCCACTGTTGTGATGAGGCCACACTCAGGTTGAAGGAAAACATGTTATATTCCGTTTGGGTAGCCTCCAACCTGATGGCATGAACATCGATTTCTCAAGCTTCCTATAATGCCCCCCCTCACCATTTCCCATCCCCTTTTCCCTCTCTCACCTTACCTCCTTGCCCTCCCATTGCCTTCCTCTGGTGTTCTTCCCCCCACCTTTTCTTTCTTTCTTCCATGACCTTCTGTCTCTTTCACCAATCAACTTCCCAGCTCTTTGCTTTATCCCTCCCCCTCCAGGTTTCACCTATCTCTTGGTGTTTCTCTCTTCCATCCCTCACCTTTAAAATCTACCCCTCAGCTTTTTCTCTCCAGTCCTGTTGAAGAGTTTCAGCCCTAAATGTCAACTGTACTTTTTACTAAATATTGTGAAGTCTGATTGGCAAATTTTCAAATACAAAAATTGGTGATTGGAGTAACAACAAAAATAGAAGAGATATAGCCCAGATTCAAGAAGTGATGAGATGCAAAGCAACTAATATATTGGCAGCTGTTTTTCCTGCTGACCTAGAAAGATTTTTGAAGATTTTTCCAGGTACCTTTATCAGGACACTGACTTAGCTGGTCATTGACTTCAGGAATAGGGGTGGTGCACACATTTCCATCTACATCAATAGTGTTGAGGTTGAGAGAACTGAGAGCTTCAAGTTCATAGGACTGAACACCAACAATTACCTGATCTAATTCAACCATGTAGACACCCAGTCCAAGAAAGCTTAGAGATGCCACTACTTGCTTAAGAGGCTGAAGCAATTTGGCAGGCTGTGTTGGCCCTTACCAATTTAATCAATGCACCATAGAAAGCTTGCTGCCTGGGACCTAAGGCATCTCCTACCCGATGATAGTAGTGAGAAGAGGACGTGGCCTGGATGGGGGTGGGAGTCTTTGACGATGTATGTTCCAACACTTTCTTGTGGTAGCATTCAGTCAATTTACTGAATAGTGGGGAGGGCTTTGCCAGTGATGGATGGGACTATGACCTCCACTTTCTATTGCTTCTTCTGTTCCTGGGCCTTTGATTTCATATCAGGACATGCTGGATACTCTCTACACTCCAACTATTGAAGTTTGCCAGAGTTTTTGTTTTTCTTTGTATCTTCAGAAGATACAAAAGCCAGAAAGCACATACTACTCAGCTCAGGGACAATGTCTAGCATGCTTATACAAGACTATTAAATAGCTCCCTCATATGATAAGGGGAGCTCTTGAACTCACATCCTTACCTGCACTGCACTCTCTAAGGGGCTGTTGCACTCTGTTCTGTATTGTTATGGTTTTACTTTCTTTTACCTCAATCTACCGTGCAATGATTCGATCTGTACGAACAGTATTCAAGATAAACTTTTCACCACACATTTCAGAATAATCACACAACTTAAGTGGTCACAACAGAACTGAGAAAGAGGCTTGTGAATTATTGGGTGTGTGAACAGTTTTGGTAATAAGTAAAAATATTAAAATGATTGCTGGCATCTTGCAGATCAGAGAATCCAGAAGAATCCTCGTGGGGAAATGTGGTTCAGAAAATTGGGACTTTTGGACCAGCAGCTGCCTCTTGCTGACTCACCAATCTTCTAGAAGACTGGCTTCCCCATTGCTTTTTCCAACTCTAATAAAACCTCAAGTTTACCTTTCTCTGCAGAGCACTCCATTTACTCACCCTGGATTTTCCAGGCAATTCATAAACATACATTACTGTAAAATGCTCAGATTTTCATTATTTATTCCATGCCTCTGATATTTTTTTAACCCAATTCTTAAGCCCCAGATGTAATTCAGAAAATAAGTTGATCAATCCTCAGGAAGCCCCTGCAGCCAACATCTGTTATACGGCTATAATGCCAATATAAATCAGATTACACAGTGTAATTCCTGCTTTACTTTACTTTTTAGGATACTTCCCAATTGTCTTTCACAAGTGCATTAAGGAAGTTTCGATGCGTTACTTGAAAGCACCAACGTGATAATCATTTTCCCTTCCATCAGTAATAATGATGTCAGATGACAGTTATAAAACTTTGTGCATGTGGCTCTTCATGAAGATGAAGGAGTAACTAGGTTTACACTGGTAATCAGCTGTAATCCTGTTCCTAATTCAATGTCCTTCATAAATAGAAAGGAATTTGAACTTCTACCACAACCAGTTGCTCAGCGACAACCAGAGAAATGTTGTTCAAGCTGATGCTTGACAACCAACAGCTGCTATAATGCAATATATCGAAGCAAATAGCTGGAGCATTATTATTTAAAGTAGAAAACCTCATGGAACGTCCTCTCCCACAACAGAGAATGAAAGCCAATGGGTTACCGTTAAGCAGAAACAATGAAGACCATGAAGCAATTCAGGATGTTCGTAAGACAGATGTTTAGCACCTTTGCATATGCTTCAGATCCTGGATAGATCAGGGATTTACAAAAGTACGGACTTGGTGGGTTAATTGGATTATTATATATATAAGGAATATACATATACATATATATATACACACATAAGGAATTCTGCAGGTGCTGGAAATCCTGAGCAATACACACACCCGCAAAATGTTGGAAGAGCTCAGCAGGTCAGGCAGCATCTATGGAGGAGAATGAATAGTTGATGTTTCAGGCTGAGACCCTTCTTCAGGATTGGAAAGGAAGGGAGCAGAAGCCACAGTAAGAAATTGGGGGGAGGGGAGGAGTACAAGCTGGCTGGACAGAGGTGAGACCAGGTGAGGGAGAAGGCAGGTAGGTGGGGAAAGGGCGATAAAGTGAGAAGCTGGGAGGTGATAGGTGGAAGAGGTAAGGGGCTGACGAAGAAGGAATCTATTAGGAGAGGAGAGTTGAAGAAGGGGAAGGAGGAGGGATATCAGAGGTAGAAGATGGGAAGATGTGAAGAAGAGAAGGGGTGAGAGAAGAACCAGATGAAAAGGGGGAAGAGGGAGAAACTACTGTGAGTTTGAGAAATTGTTGTTTATAATATCAAGTTGGAGGCTACCCTGATGGAATATGAAGGGTTGCTTATCCAGTCTGATAATGACTTCATCATAACAGTAAGGGAGACCTTGGATAGATATACCGGATTATCATGAT
Source organism: Hypanus sabinus (assembly GCF_030144855.1). Lineage (NCBI taxonomy): Eukaryota > Metazoa > Chordata > Chondrichthyes > Myliobatiformes > Dasyatidae > Hypanus > Hypanus sabinus. Next base: position 52,614,942 of record NC_082727.1, read on the forward strand.
ATTCTTCCCACTCCTGATAAGCTCTGTTCTGCTGGAGACTAAAGTGGAATTGATAAAGTATGTCAAAGTTTGTGAAGCAGCTACAGGAAGATGGAATATCCCGAAGGATATTGTAACTATATATTTCACTGAGTCTGAACGTTTTGGTGGGAAATATGTCTGATCAGCTGGTAGGATCCAAAGCCATTGCTGTGTAATAAGAGTGAGTTGGTCCTTTTTTGGCAAACATGTCTTGTGTTGGTGGATTAATCCAAACAAAATACAAGCTTAGATGACAGTGTGGTTATTTCAAGAAATGTTTTTCATTCTCTGCTTTTGAGCCTTAATACTCCCGCAGAGTAGAAATATTATTCAAAGTCTGAAGTTTAAAGTAAATTTATTATCAAATAACATTTAGGTCACCATATACTACCATGTGATTTGTTTCCTTGCGTGCATATTCAATAGATCCAAGAATGATAATAAAATCAATAAAAGACCGTACCCAACAGGATGGACAAAGAACCAAAATGCAAAAGGCAACAAACTGTGCAAATACGAAGAAAAAATAATAATAATAAAAAATAAATAAGCAAGAAATATCAAGGACATGAGATGAAGAGGCCTTGAAAGCGAGTCCATAGGTTGTGGAAGGATTTCAGTGAAGGGCTGAGTGAAGTTGAGTGAAGTTATCCCCATTGGTTTAAGAGCCTGATGGTTGAGGGGGTGATAACTGTTCCTGAAACTGGTGGTGAGAGTCCTGAGGTGCCTGTACCTTCTTCCTGTTGGTAGCAGTGAGAAGAGAGCATGGTCTGTACGGTGGGGGTTCCCAGCGATGGATGCTGCTTTCCAGCAACAACGCTCCATGTAGATGTGGTCAATACCCTTAACGGACTGGGCTGTATTCATTACTTTTTGTAGAATTTTCCTCTCAAGGACATTGGTGCTTCTATATTTTAATGTTGATATTAATTTTAGTTACTTATAATAATGGATATATAATAATTATCCCAAAAATTTCAAGTGAGGTTTAATTTCTTGCACTGATATTTAGATCCAATTTATTTGATACATGTACATTAACTGAAGGGAAGTGCTAGGGTCTCGCCATATCTTGGCTTTATTTGCTGGTGAGCTAATTATATTTCCTTCATTACTTTGAGTAACTTAATATGCAGTCATTGGTCATGGTTTCTTCCTCCACGTGGCTTTGAATTCTTATCAGTGAAGCCTTTAGCTCTGACTCCAATCAATTGGTTAATTCTTTAAATCTCTTCTGGGAAAGTAATAGTTACAGATTCGCAACATCAGAAGTCCCCTTTATGTTCCTTTGGTTTGGCTTGTATTAAAAAAAATGTTCTTGCTAATTTACTGCTCGTAAAAATGTTTCCCTGCAGATTTCACAGTAATTTTCCATTGATGTAGAGATGGGAAAGAGTGAAATGGGGTTAAATAACAAACAATCAGTGATTTTTAATTAAACCTAACAGTATCAGGTATCATCAGCACCAAGTGTATAACACAATTGGCAACTCTGTGGTTCTGGCATAACTGTTGGCAGTAAAACTTACAGCTAAAATCTTAAACTAGATAAAGGTGAAATCACCAGCAGTTGGTTGAAATACAGGTAGCACAGTAGCGTAGCAATTAGTGTGATGTTTTACAGCGTCGGCTGTATGATCAGGGGTCATTTCCCACTGTTGTCTGTAAGGAGTTTGCACGTTTTCCCTGTGACTGTGTGCATTTTGTCTGGTTTCCTCCCCCATTCTAAAGATGTAGGAGTTGTGGTTATGAGTTGCGGGCATGCTTTATGGATGCCAGAAGCATGATGGCACCTTCAAGACTCCCCCAGCACATCTTGGACTGTGTTGGACGTTGATGCAAACATTGTACTTCACTATATGTTCTGATGTTTCAATGCACATTTGACAAATAAAGGGCTATTCTTTAACCTTTTTATAGCATTTACTTTTATTCCAATTGGATGAGAATTCCTTTCACCAGACTGAAGAACAGGAACTTTACAGTATTGAAGGAAATAACATTGGTTCAAAGATCAACAAAGCTAATGTACCAGTAGCCTCTAATTCTTCCTACCAGTCAATGTGCATGTGTGTTAAAATAGAAAAACATCCTTGTTTACCACTCTGGCAACTGACATTGAAGATCTTATTGTATTGTAATCCTATTGTAATGTAGATGACCACTTTTTATAATAATCAGAATCAGATTTATCAAAATTAGATTTACTATCATTGACCTTTATAATTTTTTGTTTTTTGTCAGGACTACCGAAGGGTTTCGACCCGAAACGTCGACTATACATTTTTCCATTCATGCTGCCTGGTCTGCTGAGTTCCTCTTGCACTTTGTGTGTGTTGCTTGGATTTCCAGCATCTGCAGATTTTCTCTTCTGAGTCATGAGGCTGTGTTCATGGTTTCATGGACCATTCAGAAAGATGATGGTAGAGGAGAAGAGGATGTTTCTGAAGTGCTGAATGTAGGTCCTCAAGCTCCTGTACCTCCTCCACTATGACAGTAATGCGAAGAGGGATGTCCCAAGTGGTGGTGGTCCATTGTGGCAAATGCCACCTTCTCGAACCACCACCACCACCACCACTTGAAGATGTCCTTAATGACGGGGAGGGTTGTGCCTGTGCTGCAGCTGGCTGAGTCTAAAATTCTTTCTAGTTATTTTTGCCATAGTTGAAAAATTTCCAATGAGTAAAAATAGTATACAGATTCTGAACAGATCCACAGTCACGAGCAAATCTCTGATATCTCTTACCTTCTCAGTGGAAATATACAACAAGGTCATATTGCTAACTCAATAGGGTAGTGCACTGTGTTCTGAACTATTTTCAAGGGGGTCTTTTGGTTAAATTGTCAAAGCAGATAACCCACTTATCCTGTTTCCGATATCAATAATATCACATATTGTCACTATGCAATCACAGCAGTTCCCTCTGCATAGTGGCTAGATGAAAGGGGTTACATCAGTCACAGCAAAAGCTATAGGTCCTGACAAGATTCTGGAATGAAAGTTGAACAATCCTAACCAGCTACTGCCAATCTAATATGCCTTTGCTGCAAGAACTCAGTATCTGTCTTAAAGAAAATAACAGTGAAAGGACATCGAGCCATTTGTATTTAAATGACGCAGAATCAGAATCAGATTTCTGATCACTGGCACACTGTATGTTGTGACTTTTGTCATTTTTAAAATTTATATTTCATTTAGTGAGACTCTTGACAAGGAGAGCCAAAATTGCAGTCAACAGGATTCCCTAAAAGTTAATTTTCAGGTTAAGTCTGTGGTGAGGAAGGTAAATGCAATGCTAACATTCATTTCAAGAGGACTAGAATATAATAGCAAGGATGTAATGTTGAAACTTTATGAAACACTGCTGAGGCCTCACTTGGAGTATTGTGAGGGTGTGGTCAAACTGGAGAGGGCTCAAAGGAGGTTCACGGAAATGATTCCAGGATTGAACGGCTTTTTATATGAGGTCCATTTAGCATTTGATGGCTCAGGGCCTATATTCACTGTCATCCAGAAGAATGATGATGACCCCATTGCTGAAAGGAATGATGAAAGTGGATGTGCAGAGGATGAATCTATAGGGGAAGAATCTAAGACCAGAGGACATTCACCTCAGAATAGAGGAGCATCCTTTTAGAAAGGAGATGAGGAGAAATTCTTTTAGCAAGGTACTGGTATATCTGTGGAATTTGTGGAGGCAAGCCTTTATGTATACTTAAGGCAGAAGTTGATAGATTCTTGATTGGGCAGGCATGACAGGATACGGAAGAAGGCAGGAGATTGGGTCTGAGAGGGAAAATGGATCAGCCATGATGTAATGGTAGAGTAGACTCAAGGGGTCAAATGGCCTAATTATGCTCTTATATCTTATAGTCTTATTTATTTATTTAGAGATACACTGCAGACCACGCCCTTATGGCTCAATGAACTGCCTCTCCCAGTAATCCACCAATTAACAGTAGGCTAATCACAGGACAATTTATGATGACCAATTAAGCTACTAACCAGTATATCTTTGTTTTGTGGGAAGAAACCGGAGCAGCCAGAGTTAACCCACATGGTTATGGGGAGAATGTACAAACTCCCTACAGACAGTGCTGGTTTGGCAGCTTTAATGCAATACACAAAATACTATTACAATAAGAAATATACAGTGGCATGTAAAAGTTTGGGCACCCCTGGTCAAAATTTCTGTTACTGTGAATAGTTAAGAGTGTAAAAGATGTCCTGATTTCCAAAAGGCATACAGTTAAAGATGACACATTTCTTTAATATTTTAAGCTAGCATACTTTTTTTATTTCCATCTTTTACAGTCTCAAAATAACATAAAAGGAAAAGGGCTCAAAGCAGAAGTTTGGGCACCCTGAGTGGTCAGTATTTAGTAACACCCCCTTTGGCAAGTATCTCAGCTTGTAAATGCTTTCTGTAGCCAGCTAAGAGTCTTTCAATTCTTGGTTGGTGGAATTTTGCCCATTCTTCCTTGCAAAAGGCTTCTAGTTCTGTGAGATTCTTGGGCCATCTTGCAAGCACTGCTCTTTTGAGGTCTATTCACAGATTTTCGATGATGTTTTGGTCAGGGGACTGTGAGGGCCATGGCAAAACCTTCAGCTTGCGCCTTTTGAGGTAAGTAGTCCATTGTGGATTCTGAGGTGTGTTTAGGATCATTATCCTGTTGTAAAAGCCATCCTGTTTTCATCTTCAGCTTTTTTACAAATGGTGTGATGCTTGCTTCCAGAAATTGCTGGTATTTAATTGAATTAATTCTTCCCTCTATCAGTGAAATGTTCCCCGTGCCACTGGCTGCAACAGAAGCCCAAAGCATGATTGATCCACCCCTGTGCCTAACCCTGTGGACTGGTGAAGTTAAAATAGAACTTTTTGGCCGCAATGAGCAAAGGTATGTTTGGAGAAAAAAGGGTGCAGAATTTCATGAAAAGAACACCTCTGCAACTGTGCATAAGGGGTATGCAGAGAAGGAGTACCAGTGGCAGGGGTTGGCATGGGTGCCGATATACCGAGCCCCGAGACACCAGTCTAGGCCATTTGATTCCAAACAATTGGTTTATTGACCATTACAGAATGTCTCTCTGGTGATTCCCACTCCCTCCCCTCTCCCTTCCCCTTTACCCACCCATGATTCCTCTCTTTATGTCACTCTCAGTCCATAATAGGGACAAATATCAGGCTTATCATCACTCACATATGTCGTGAATTTTATGCGGCAACAGTAGAGTGCAGTACATAAAATTGTTATGGTACTGTGCAAAAGTCTTAGGTACCCTAGCTATAGATATGTGCCAAAGACTTTTGCAGAATACTGTATAATTAGGTAGTCTTCAAAGTGGCTTTTTTTCAAAGTATATATTTGTATGATTAAAAATTTCAGTCACTAAGAATATGCAGGGAATAGTTTAAAATGTATTTATTATCAAACTATGTATTTGTCGCCATATACTACCCTGAGATTCAGTGTCTTGCAGGCATTCACAGGAGACAGACAGACAGACATACTTTATTGATCCCGAGGGAAATTGGGTTTTGTTACAGTTGCACCAACCAAGAATAGTGAAGAAATATAGCAATATAAAATCATAAATAATTAAATAATAATAAGTTAATCATGACAAGTGGAAATAAGTCCAGGACCGCCTATTGGCTCAGGGTGTCTGACACTCCGAGGGAGGAGTTGTAAAATTTGATGGCCACAGGCAGGAATGACTTCCTATGATGCTCAGTGTTACATCTCGGTGGAATGAGAACAAAGAAATACAATAGAATCAATGAAAATCTGCACACAGACTGACAAACAACCAATGTGTAAAGGAAGACAAACTGTGCCAATAAAAAAACTAATAATAGTAATAGTAATGACCAACATTAATAATCTAGTAAGAAGGGAACCTACATCAGTTGAAGTTTTTTGCATACCATTTGCTGTATGAAAACATTCTAAGAAATAATGAATGAAGTTGCTTTTGTAGCAGCTTTTAAAATGAAATGAATAAATGCATGGGGAAATAGATCTGGACAGATCTCAGGCAAGGTGCAGAGAAAGACGTAGAATAGAGAGAATGCTTTCTGAGGGGTATCACAGGTTCGATGGGCTGAATTGACACACTCTTTCTTTCATCAATAGCCTTCTAAAGAAGTCTGTGGGATTAATATGAAAAATATCTGCTGGCTGAAATTTGACCCTGGAAATTGAAGATGGTAATTTGAGATCAATCTTTGCAGGGCAGGGACACTGCTACATATTTCTTCATGGCCAAGTCCTATTCCAAAACACTTTCAAACACGCCATTAATAACTCAGCTTCTACTGTCATCTAGATGCAGGGATGGTTACTGATGATTGTACAGCATGGGGAAGTGATCTAAAAGACTTGGATAACTTTTGGATTTGCCAGATACATTAAATAGAAAATAATATGCATCCAACTGCCAGCAATGGCTATTTCCATCAAGAGGATGAGTATCACTCTAGAGAAAGAATATCTTCTGAGACCTCACAAACTCTACACAGGGTGTGGAATAGTTGCAGTACATATCATTTGCAAGATTCACTGCAACTAGTCACCAAGGCTTCTTTTTTTTGTACCTCTCAAATCTGCAGATGCTTGGGAATACTGCCATAAATACTTCTCTATAAACTGACATAATCTTGGAAATAAAACAAAAACAACAGGCACTCAAAAATTCAAAATAAAAACATTAAGCAGGTCAAGCAGGATCTGAGGAAAGAGAAATCGCGTTACTGTTTCAAGTCAGACACCATTTCCTCACACAACATTTTGATGTGGAATTATACCTTCATTCTCAACAATTGCTGGGTCAAAATTTAGGAATTTTCTACTGAGTAGCATTCTCATGGGTTCTTTAACAACAATTCTGCAGCAATTTAAGAACATAGTCATCATACATTTTCCATTAGTTGTTGGAAGACAATAAATGTTGGTTTGCCAGTAATAATCACATGGAATGAATATATGAAAAAATTTCTAGTATATTGACTTAATTTCTATTTTTCTTTTACATTACTGATGCAATCAGTGAAAAACTGCTTGCATAGGGAAAATGCTTTTTTTACTTTGGAGTGAGCAACCATGAAAATGTCTCCTGAATTTTCAATGAAGGGATAGATTTACTGAACAACTGGCCTATGTTGACCCCAGCATTACTTGCATGATGTGGTAATCCAATGGAACTTGCGCTGACTATGCTCAGTACTTGCTTTAATTGGTAGCGCTACCAAAGATTTTGCATCAAAGAGCTATTACAGGTATCTTGACAGATAGGAGTAGAACGCACTACTTAAGTTCAGCTCATAGGAATCCTTTAATGGTCTCATTCATATGATTTTTTTCTGTACTGAACTTTAACGTTGACAGTGAGGTTACTGGCTGAAACTAAATGTAGAATTTGAAAGCAATTTTACATTTTTCATTTAACAGGAGATACTTAACTCTGTTATATTCTATTATCATATACAGTCCTAGGAATTCATGCCTAATTAGTACCATTAAATATTTTACGTAGTAGTGTCTGTGAACTTCATATAGCTTCCAAAATCTGTTCAATTGAAGTCAAAAGAATGAATTTCCAGAGCAAAGTACATCAGCAGAGAGGATATTCCTGGACAAGAAGCCTGGGCAGAAGGTTGGTAGTTTGCCAAGTGCAAGAAGTTTTAATTCAATATTGTACAAGTATAAAAATCCTGAAAGTTGGCATTTATAGCAAAGTTAAGTATTAGTTTCAGTTAATAATGAGGCTTTAAATAACCACTGTAATTAATGCCAAATTCTCTATAACTGCAAGTAATGATAACAAGCCAGACATCCAAAGAAAGGATATCTCATGATGATATTACATCTTCATTGCTGAAGTAGTCATTATGTTCTAGCGGAATGGACTAAAGATCCATTATAATCATTTTTTTATGAATACAAATCCCACTACTACAGCTGCAGAATTAAAATTAAGTGTATGTGGAGTATGATGCCTGTATCAATAATAATGCCTGTAAGAGCATTGTATATCCTTATTGTATTCACAAAGGGAGTGACCGAAACCATATTTACTCTGGCTGACTTTGAACAGCTATTGCAGATAATATGGCAAGTTGTCCAGTTATATCAAATATCAACACAAAGTAATTAAATAAAACTGAACAGATGATCAAGAGTAACACACACAAAATGCTGGAGGAACTCTATTGTGGCAATGGAAGCAATTGTGGCTTGACCAGTCTGTGGGTCAGTCTTCACATTTGTGGTACTATCACCTTGGTTAAGTTGGTAGGGTTTCCCTTCATTGTGTTTGTTCTGAATGCCCAGTTCAATGCTTGATCATCTATAAAACAAGAGTTTCTGCAGATGCTGGAAATTCAGAAGCATCTACAAAATGCTAGAGAAACTTAGCAGGTCAAGCAGCAAACATGGAAAGGAACAACTAGTCAATGTTTTGGGCTGAGTCTCTGAATCTGGATGCGGCACCTCAACCTAAAAAGTCAACTGTTTATTCCTCTCCATGGATGCTGCCTTATCTGCTGAGTTCCTCTAGCATTTTGTATGTGTTACTCTGAATTTTCAGCATCTGGAAAAACTCTTGTGAGATAAATGATCATAATTGAATTGGGTGCTCAATACAAACACAACAAAGGGAAACCGTATCATAAACAAGAGAAAGTCTGTAGATGCTAGAAATTCGAGCAGCACACACAAAGTGCTCGAGGAACTCAGCAGGCCAGGCTACTTCTAGGAAAAGAGTACATTTGATGTTTCGGTACAAAATCCTTCTGACCTGCTGAAGGGTTTTGGCCCAAAATGTTGACTGTACTCTTTTTCTAGATGCCTCCTGGCCTGCTGAGTTCTTCCAGCATTTTGTATGTGTTAAAGGGAAACCCTGCCAATTTAGCCTAGGTACTAATATCACAAATGTGAAGATTGACCCATGGACTGGGTCAATTGCTTCTACTGTCACAATAAAGATGATGCACAAATGAAGGTGGATGGGCCTAGGAATCATTAGTATTGACTTTGAACTTACATGACATGAAGTCAAACTTGAACAATTATGCCTAATACTTCGTACCTCATTATCATTGAATTGAATTGACTGTATTTCTTGCATCCTTCACATACATGAGGAGTAAAAATCTTTACGTTACGTCTCTGCCTAAGTGTGCAATGTGTCATCATAGTAATTTGCAGTAATTTATAATAAATAGAACAGTCAATGTAACATAGAGTACACTCAAATCAGTTTGATGATCTGGGTGGAAGAAGCTGTCCCAGAGCCTGCTGGTCCTGGCTTTTATGCTGTGGTACAGTTTCCTGGATGGTAGCAGCTGTAATAGATTGTGGTTGGGGGTGACTTGGGTCCCCAGTGATCCTATGGGCCCTTTTTTTCACAACTGTCTTTGTAAACATCCTGAATCATGGGAATTTCACAACTACAGATGCACTGGGCTGTTCACACCACTCTCTGCAGAGTCCTGCGATTAAAGGACGTACAGTACCCATACCAGGCAGTGATGCAGTCAGTCAGGATGCTCTCAGTTGTGCCCCTCTAGAAAGTTCAATTTGTTGTGGATCCTGTACTACTAGTTGGAAGAAGCACTAAGGTTAGCAGAGCGATCGAGAGCGGGTGACGATGGCGGACCCAGTAGAGCAGAAGAAGAAAAGGACCTTTAGGAAATTCACCTATCGAGGTGTGGATCTGGACCAGCTCCTTGATATGTCCTATGAACAGTTGATGCAATTGTATTGTGCTCGACAGCGGAGGCGTGTGAACAGGGGTCTGCGCCGTAAGCAGCAATCCCTCCTGAAGAGGCTGCGCAAGGCCAAAAAGGAAGCTCCGCCTATGGAGAAACCCGAAGTCGTTAAGACACATCTTCGTGACATGGTTATCCTTCCAGAGATGGTTGGCAGCATGGTCATGAAACTCAATGAAGGACATAGAAGAGTATACCAGGCAGACCTAAAAATGAAGGCTACTCTGGTGAAACTAGGATGGCATGAATAACAAAGATTGGAAATGGCATGCAATATACAGAGTTAAGCAATCTCTCACAAGGGACCTCAATAAATGTCTGCATCTGTGAATTGTGGTGGAGAATTAAATGGCTATAAGGAGTTGTTACCCTGAATATAAAAACACAAACACGAGGAAATCTGCAGATGCTGGAAATTCAAGCAGCAACACACACAAAATGCTGGTGGAACGCAGCAGGCCGTGAATGTCTCCTTTCCTCAATTCCCTCACTTTTCTGTTTGCCAATTCTTCAGTCAGTATTGGCAGGCTGTAGAATTGGCAACTAGAAGAGTAGGTAGTTGAATAAGCTCGCCTTCCTCCCAAAACCCCTGCTTACTTAGAATCAGCATTCAACAAATTCAGTTTGCCCCATGTGATATCATAAAATGGCTGAGAACACTGGAAGCAGAGAAGGAAAGGGTTCCTATGACAAATTGGCTACAGTGCTTAAGACCTGTGATCCAGACTTACCCACTTGAGCAAGGAGAAATCTGCTGAGTATTAGCTATCTTGAAAAAGCATGGCAAAACCAATCCAACTCACTCATGTCTCATCAGCCTGTGCTCAGTCAATAAAATAATGGGAAAAAAAACTATCAACAGTCTATGCAGTGACAGTTACTCACCTTAAGCCTGATAAATGAGGGTTACGTATTGACTCTGCCCAGACTACTCAGCTCTGGGCCTCAAATCGAGTCCAAACAAGAAGAAAGCAGATGGCTTCCAAAGGCAAGGTCAGGGTGACTTTCGGGAAAATTTGGTCTGGTGTGTCACCACAGAGTTTGAATAAAATTAACTTTCATTAAAGGATAACATCAATTTGGCAGATGAAAACTGCTTGTGCATGTTGGATGCCATTATCTTTGCAATGAGGTATGTTCTCAAGAATTATTCACGGTAACCATCTTCAGCTGCTTCATTATTGATCTTCCCCTCACAATCAGGTCAGAAGTAGAGGTGTTCACAGATGACTGCAAAGTTCTATTTGCTGTTCCTGAGACAATGGAATCTTCCACTCCTGCATGCATCAAGATCTGGGTAATCTTCATGCCACATAAGTGCCAGTCAGTGAACCACCTCCATTGAAATGATTATCTTCCTTTTTGTTCAACAGAATTAATGCTGCTGAATTCCACAACCATCAACGTGTCGATTTTGAGCAGAAGCTTAGGTGGATCAACATGTAAACACCAAGGCCACAAGAGTACACAGGAAGCTCACTTCTTGCAAGAGACTCATTTTCTAACTCAGCTAAGTTTCACCACTGGGTACAAGGAGCATAGTGTTTAAGTTTTTACCTCTTCCCTGGATGAGTGCTGGCAAAGCAACATTCAAAATACTCATTACTTTCTAGGACAGGGCACTTTTCTTGGCTGGCATATCATTCGCTACCATAAACACACACTCACGACACGACTGGTAAAGCATCGCTGCAATGTGCTTTGTCTGGTAGATACTGCAGTACCATCAAGAGATGTGCAGCAGATACTTGAAAATATCATCTCCACTCACCCCCATTACACCGACTTCAAAATATAGTAGCCACTTTACTGGTCACACCTGCACACCTGCTCACTAATGCAAGTATCTAATCAGCCAGTCATGTGGCAGCAACTCAATGCATAAAAGCATGTAGACATGGTCAAGAGGTTCAGTTGTTCAGACCAGACATCAGAATGGTGAAGAAATGTGATCGAGTGACTTTGATTGTGGAATGGTTGTTGATACCAGACGGGTTGGTTTGTGTATCTGAGAAACTGCTCATCTCCTGTGATTTTTCACCTGCAATAGTCTCTAGAGTTTATAGAGACTGGTGCGAGAAACAAGACAAAACATCCAGTGAGCTGCGGTTCTGTGGGCGAAAGCACCTTGTTAATGAGGGAGGTTAGAAGAAAATAGCCAGACTGGTTCAAGCTGACTGGGAGGTGACAGTAACTCAAATAACCACATTACAACAGTGGTGTGCTGAAGAGCACGATACATTGAACCGTGAAGTGGATTGGTGACAGCAGCAGAAGACCATGAACTTACACTCAATGGCCACTTTATTAGCACAGGAGGGACCTGAAGAGGCCACTGATTGCAGTGAATAGCAATCAAAATCCTGCTGCTCATTCATGGCTTTATGATAATATTTTGACCACTTTTACCTGCATTATATATTTCTGGAAAACTTTTGATAGGGAATGGGTTAAAACTCTATCAAGAAGTTCTTGTTTCTTTTTCCAAAATTCCAGGTTCCTGCCCTGTTCTTAAATCATATAAACTACTTGATGTAACACAGCTGAATTAACTTTATTTCTCTGCATAAGAAGCTTTTCTTCAAGATTTGAATCTGCTGTTTCCTGCTTACACATTTACTTCTGCAAACATCAGTGCTTTATATGCAACAGGAAATTCTGAAAAGGACAACAACATTCTACGAGGAGTCAACTTTATAATTATGTCTGTAATGAGGTCTGTAGTACCAAACAACATTTTGTCAAACACTGTTGCTTTAAGAAAGGAAGTAATATTTAATTTCGGCTAATCTGAGACTTAACATGCAATGATGAAAACCAAAATGTGCTAAAGATTTCAAAGCTTCCAGCTAGGAATGATTTCTCTTGACCCAAATCCTATGCCTCTGGGGATCAAGATTATTTGTAGTGAACTGCTTACATGTATTCTGGGACTGACAGTCCTCTGTGTTGTCCTTGGAATTATTCATCTGTTTCCATCATCTTTTATATTATATCTTTCAGAGCTAATCTAGGGTTACTAGATTATCCCGAAATCTCCGGAAACTAATGATTGAAGTCCAGGGATCTGCTTCAAGTTTCCTAGATTGTTTAGACTTTAGGGACATTAAACAGAATTGTGGCTAAGCTTTTCTTTTTTGTATTTATTTTTATTTATTTAGAGATACAGTGTGGAATAGGCTCTTCCGGCCCTTTGAGCAATTAACCAACCAACCAGTATGTCTTTGGACTATGGGAGGACAATGGAAACCCAAAGGAAACTGAAGCATTTCTCGGGGAGGACATACAAGCTCCTTGCAGGGGATGGCGGTATTGAACTCTGAACTCCAACGCTCTGAGCTGTAATAACGTTGCACTAACCCCAATGCTACCGTGGTGCCATCTCTGTGAAAACCACTGCGGACAAAATTAAAGTGCGTTGTTGTCAGCTTTGTGGGCATTGGTGTCTAGAAGAGGTGGGCTTTTAGAATGAGAGCGATGGAAATCAATAGCCAGAACTGGCTGCTTGGAGATAAGAGGTTAGATGATGCAACCTCCATGAGTGTGATCATCCCTGATCATCACTGACTTTGATGCTTAAACCAATTCTGTGGGTGATGGAAGTGCACAGATTTTACAACCTAACTGAATTACTTCAATGCAACCAACTTCAGAGTTAGAATTTAACTTAAGTATATTAGCATATTGTTTATTTAGTGCATAAAGCAGAGGCTGAATTTCTAACCAATTGACATTTAATCAAAGAGAGGAGGGATTAGGTACCATCTAGAGCCATTTTATGGAAATACAGTGATGGCGTTTATCAAGTTCAGAGGTCAAAGTGTGTTGCCAAGATGGAGAAGAGTCATTCTGGTGGCCCAATCAGCGGCAGGAACAGCGCACAGCGAGGAGCTTTGCGGGTGTTTGGTATCATTCCATAAATAGAAGTGCAGAATGGACAAGCAGAGTGGCTATTTTTGGGAGTGGGCCAGTGGTGAGAATGGGAGTGTCAGGCTTTGGTCAAAGGAGGATTCAGCTCAGAAGAGACATTGGCTCTGGGTAAGTTGTCTGGGTAAGTTTTGGTTAAGTTTTCTTTTTTACTTTCTGTGCAGCTTAAATAGTCTGTGTGTTCTTCATGCTGTTGGCATCCTGGGAGACCCAGAGTTTTCCAGGGAGGTACAACTGCTTGAAGCGCATCCAAATGCAGCTTCGTGAAGACCATGTTCGGGATCTGGAGCAGCAGCTGGACGAACTTCGGCTTGTACAGGAGAGCATGGAGATAATCGATCAGAGTTACAGGGAAGCAGTCACCCTGAAGTTGCAGGCGATGGGTAGCTGGGTAACTGTCAGAAGAAGGAATGAGACGGCAAATAAGCAGTTAGCACAGAGCACCCCTGTGGCCATTCACCTCAATAGTAAGGAGATGTTTTGAGATGACCTCCCAGGGGAATGCCACAGGGGGCAGATTACTGGCACTGAGCATGGGACTTCAGAAATAAACAAATATTTTGGCAAACAATATACAGTACTCAGCACAGAAACAGAAGGAAGAGATTCCATATAGACAGTGGAGTGATGTGTAATATAATTCCTCAGAAGTCTGTAGATTAAAAAAACAGGATTTAACGATGTACAACATTTCAACCATAGTACCAGCTTGAATTAACAAGTGTGCAGCTGGTTGAATATCAAAAGTTAAAGGTTCATTTATTATCTACATATGCAACTCTGAAATTCTTCTTCTCCAGGCAGCCTTGGAACCAAGAAAGAATGGCAACATGAACATCAACCACCAAATTACCCATCCCACATGAAAAAATGAAATAGATTGGGTGAAAGATATAAATATAAAAACTATAAGACTGAAAAGAATCTATAGTCCAAGTCCACATCCAAAATCCAAAACCTGGCTAATGCTCTCCAGGCACAGTGGGATCTTCCCTCTCCAGAAGCAGAGTGATCCCACCAGTGATCAAAAGGCAGGCAATTGGGGTTCACTTTCTGCATTGGCTTCAATGTTTCAATCTCCCTCTTCCATTGGTGAAATGGAGTCAAATGTTAGCTCACACTCCGTCCTGCAGCCTTCTCACCATGACGTTCACACACACCCTAAGGAACTCTCTCTGAGACTGCAGAGTGCTGAAACACCCAATCTCCAAATGGCAAATCCAACTGTTCCAGAATCTCCTCAGGATATCTGGGAATACTCCAGAAGTATTTAAAGAGAAACTGAATGAAAGAATTGAAATTCTGGTATTACCAATTATAAAATAGGTTAACCTTTGGGTATCAAGCTTGTAAACCAAATAAACCAAATAACTGAGGGCCTGTTTGGACGATAATGGTCAGAAGAATCGATCACCGATGAATCACTGGAGAGGAATCCATCTCTGATGAATACAATTGAAAATATTCTGCCAGTTCTGAATGGAGCAAATCTTGTCAGTATGTTGGATTCTGCTGTGTAAATATTTATAAACGGAATTTGTTTTTAATAAGCTTCAGCACGCCATTGGAGAGGACTATTAGCCAACCGAAGTTCATGGAAACTTGTGTAGAAATTATATGCTGACCATTGAACGTAGAACAGGCCCTTCAGCCCACAATGTCTGTGCTGCTCATGATGCTGAGTTAAACTAATTCCCTCTGTTTGCTCCATATCCTTCTCTTCCTGAATATAAGCATATTCATGTGCTTATCTGATAAAGCATACAGTGAACTACACAGCACTAGATTGAACTGAACTGAGCTGAAACTGAATATCCCTGGACTGGTTTATTGACTTGGTAGCTTGATGTTTTATGTTCTGTGTTTTTTGCTCATTTTTTTGCCGTTTATGTGATTTGTTCTTTTATTGTGTGTTGGGGTTTGATGTTTCCCTTGAATGAGGTCCATTCTGTTTCTTTGTTTCGTGGCCGTCTGTGAGAAGGCGAATCTCAGGGTTGTATACTGCATACGTTGATAATAAATGTACAGTACTTGAATCAGTTTATGTTAAACAATTGAACTGGTATCTATAAAATTGAGTTTATATGCTGGATTTGTAGAAAACTCAGAACATGACTTATTGTGTTAAATGTGGAAGTCGGAATACTTAAATACAGCATTAATGGAAAGATGTAAAAATGTAGAATTAGTTAAAGGTAACTCAAAAATAATACACATCACAGGTTTTAAAGTCAGTCATCGATATTGCCAAGATGGAAGATGACAATATTATAAATAGCACAGAAATATTGACAATGTGATTCATAAGAACACAGAGAATGTGATGAGGGACACTCTATCAAACAGAATAAGCAGCTACTGTTGACAGCTTAATGCAACTCAGAGGAGCTCAACAATAAATAAGTGAAAGTAACTTCTTTATTACAGTAATTATTATTCTGACCTGGTCTTTGAATTTGAACAATAAAAATAAATATACAAATCAAAATCGAAATATGGTGGGCACTGAAGATCAGAAACAAAAATAGAAACTGCTGGGGATACTCAGCAGGTTAGATAGCAGCTGTGCTGAGATAAATGGAACTAGAATTTCAGGTCAATGACCTTTCGTCATAACTAGAAGGCATTGATTATGAAATGCTTTAAAGCAAGTGTGGAGCCAGGAACCAGAACAGGAGATGCGGCAGTAACAATACAAAACGATCTGTGAAAGGATTAAACATTTAATGACATACGGGTTAATAATGCAGGACAGGAGACACTGATGTTTTGTTGCCTGATGGATTTCCCCAGTATTATGTGTTTTTATTACAAATGTGTAGAATTCTACAGACCGTAACAAGTAATATATATGGACCTTGTACAATAGGTTGCTGCCAAAGAAATTCTCTTCAGATTAGGATCATCAAACTATCCTACACTCACTTCAACTGTTGTTATTATTAATGGGATTCTTAATCCTCGGGCTCTAATTTATCATAGATCTTTTTAAAATTCTTGTATATCTGTCTTGAATTGAGTCCCAAAGAAGTGTCTCAGGCGAAACGTCAACTGTTTACTCTTTTCCATAGATGCTGCTTGATCTGCTGAGTTCCTCCAGCAATTTGTGTGTTGCTTTGGATTCCAGTATCCTCATATTTTCTCGTATTTTTGAATTGATGATATTTTATATGTTGCTATGAGAATATTATGGGCCTCCTTTTACTGACTATACTTAGAAACATTTCCAGTGTTGAGGAGTTCCTCAGGATCTGTCAGAGTACCAATGGAACTACATGAGCTAAGAAACAATTGCATTTCCTTAGACCTATCAAGTAAGCATGCAGTAATTGCATTGTGGCTCATGAAATATGCAGGGAGAAATCAAATAAGAAACCATAAAATACAATGTGTTGTTGAATCAGGCGGCCTTGAGGGATTAAAGCCAATTTCCCCTGCCCCACAATAGAACAAGCACCCTGATGTTCCAATTGCCATAGCGACAGTCTCTCTGAAATATTAAGAGCAGATTAGCGGAAAGTTCTTGCTTTTGTCTGAGTCCTTCTCTTCTCGTTCTGCTTCCTACTAAAAGCTTCAAGGAGAACCATTGCATAGAAATGATTGGATCCAATATTAGAAGATGGATCATTTTGACCTTTGGGTAAGAAGGGCACTGGTGATTATGAGGAGATGAGAAAACAAGAAAAAGAAGGGAAATGAGTGAAAGATTTGGCAAGAGAAAATAGAACAACTATTGCGCCTTGTCAAACCATGTGTAGGGTTTAGTAGTAAAGAGCTGTGTGGGAGAGCAATCTGTCTCAATTGCTTTCATCAAAATTATGAGCTTTTCTGAGGATGAGGGTTTCACTGCTAAAATCAGGATTCATTGTCTACCCTGAATTTCCATTTCACTAAAGCTCGTGCCACACAGATGATGGAAGAGCAGTAATAACTGGAACTCTGAAGGAAATGCTCAGACCTTGCCAAGCCCCGATTCAAATCAATTAATAATGAATTGTTCTAAAGAAAGTCAATCAGGAAGAGCACATATAAGGTAATCAAATGTAAATCTTTTGCCCCTCATAAATCTATGAATCTCTGTAATATCACCCTCAGCCTTCTTTGCTTCAAGAAAATCTATCCCAGTTGAACCTACCTCATCTTATATCTCAAACCATCTTGTCCAGCCTACACTCTTGTGTGAATTTTTTTCTGCACTATCTCAAGATTAATTATATTCAGCCTACGGAGTGGTGACCAGAACTGCACTCAGTAATCCAAGGGTGATTTAACTAGATGGAGAAATGGCAGATTATGCTTAACTCAGCCAAGTGTGTCCTAATGAAGTGTCTTGGCCTGAAGCGTTGACTGTTTATTCCCCTCCATATATGTTGCCTGACTTGCTGAATTCCTCCAGTATTTTGTGTGTGTTACTCAAGACTTCCAGCATCTGCAGTATCTCTTGTGTTTGTCAAATGGTAATTGTTGCATTTGGGAGATCAGATATAAAGGGACATTTCACTGCTAATGACAAGACACTTAACAGTATTAATGTGTAAAAGGGATCCTGGAGTCCATGTCTAAAGCTCTCTGAAAGTGAGTAATATGCTCGGCTTGCTTTTATTAGTTGGAGTTCAGGAAGTTAGGTTCCAGAGTTAGGAAGTTAGGTTGCAGCTTTGTAAAACTTGGTCTTGGCCACATCTGGAATATTGCATTATAGGAAGGATGTTGAGGCTTTAGAAAAGGTGCAGAAGAGGTTTACCAGGATGCTGTCTCAATTGAATGGCATGTGCTATAAGGAGACAGGTTGGCCAAAATTGTATATTTTCCTCTCTCTGGAGCAGTGAAGGTTGAGGGGAGATCTGATAAAGATTTATAAGATTATGAGAGGCATAGATAGAGTAGACAGTGGTATCTTTTTTTCTCTAGGTTGAAATGTCTAATACCAGAGAGCATGCATTTAAGGTTTCAAGGAGTATGTTTAAAGGAGATATGCTGGAGAAGTTCTTTATGGAGTGAGTTGTCAGTGCATGGGATGTGCTGCTGGGATGGTGGTGGACATAATTATCATCGAAGTGTTCAAGAGTCTCTTAGACAGGCACATGAATATGCGGAGAATGGAAGGCTATGGAGATTGCATTGGCAGAAGGGATCAGTTTAGTCAGGCATTTGATAACAGATTTTATTATTTTGGCATAAGTTTGTGGCCTGAGAGGCCTGATCCTGTGCTCTACTGTTCTATGTTCGAGCAACCATTTTGCACACCTGGAATATGATCTTCTAACTCCTGTATTCAATGCCATGGATGATAATGCCAAGCAAGTTTTATGCCTTCTTCACTACAATGCCTACTTATGCAGCCAGTTTTAGGGACCCATTACCTGTACCCCAAGGATTTCTGTTCAGCAACACTCCCTAGGGACCCGCCAATTACTGTATATGTTTAGCCTGGTTTAACTTACCAGAGTGCACTACTTCATACTTGTCTGAGTTAAATTTCATCTGCTAGTCCTTTGCCCACATTCTCAGTTTATCGGTAACCTTAGATAATGTTCTTCATGTCCAGAATATTATCACTTTGGTGTCATCTGCAAACTACATTCTCATCCTCCATCACTCCAAGGGAAAAAGGCCGAGTTCACTCAACCTATTCTGATAAGGCATGCTCCCCAATCCAGACAACTTCCTTGTAAATCTCCTCTGCACCCTTTCTATGGTTTCCGCATCCTTCCTGTAGTGAGGCGGCTAGAACTGAGCACAGTACTCCAAGTGGGGTCTGACCAACATCCTAAAAGCAATGTGGATCCACAGAGCAATGTCCCCTTGGGTCCCATACTTTCTCAATAAGCCTTGTATGTGGTACCTTATCAGCTGCCTTGCTGAAATCCATACCTAGAAACACAATAGAACCCATTGAAAACCCATACATAACAAAGACCGTCAAACACCCAAAACAAATTATGCAAACAATACAAAAGCAAACAAATAACACCACAGAACATGAACCACAGAGCCCTCGAAAGTGAGTCCACAGTAACAGCGGTGAAGCACTCTTGAGAAGTTAGTTCGCTGAAACTACGAGGAACTTGCAAAAGTGCCAGATCATTTAGTCAGTTCAAAAGAACATCCTTAAAAGGGAAATTACAGGCTGCTGTAATCTGCAAAAATCACAGTTCAGAGGAAGAAGTTTATCTACTAGAGTTATCTGGCATTTCTGTGAGCTGTCTGCGAAATGCCTCCATTGGTCCGTAGGGTAGGGACATGTTCAGCACAACTTTGTGGGCCGAAGGGCCTGTATTGTGCTGTAGGTTTTTCTATGTTTCTGTGGTCACTGGTGCTATTTTGTAATACTTGTTGTGTTTACTGTTTTCAAATCTACCTGACTAAGAGCAGTTTACCTCTAGGGACTCCCTTAATGCAGCCATAAAATAAACCACATAAGAGGTTGAGAGAGCAGTGAGGGAATTTCATGGTTATAGGGGATCTTTGCCCCGACTACATCTCATGTTACGAATGGGCCCACACCACTCTGAGATAGTTGACGATCAATAAAGCAGAGATCAAGGTATGTAAGCCTGTGGTGTTTTGTATAAAAAGGCTTCAATCACTGATGGAATAACCAGTGCTGAGCATTCATATGTTCTGTGCATAAGAACCAAGTCTGTCAGTTGCTGTGTGAAAGGTATTGATGTCAGAATGATGATCTTTTAATCAACACCTCACTGGTGATCTCAGCAGAATATGCCTCCAGTTTTTCTATGAATGTTAAACAAATATCAAAGAGCACCAATTTTTGCCTGAGGGAGGAAGCATATTGTTGGCAAGTTGTCATATCGTTAGAAAGTGATTGACATGAAGGAAACAACAAGCAAACTAAACTGAATTTACACAGAGCAGCTCAGACCAGGTTTCTGATTAATGCAATTTTATCTAAATTAGTTTACCAGCATGTTCCTGTCTACATTATCTTTTTGTTGGTTTGTATATCAAAAATGTGGGCTAATAGCTGCTAATAGGCTTTTACTTCTAATTCAAACTGCAGCGATTTTTTTTAACTTCAACGTTAGGTTAAAGAATGAGAAAATTCCACTGGACTCTCACATCACAATGGAACAGCCCATTTATCATGACTCTGCAATGGTTTCGTAATTCCATTATTATAATTCATTAGATCACCAGATTTTCAACAAATTATTATGGGGATAAATCTAATGCAGAGACATGGAAACAAAGAGTCTGGATTATACTGGTTCCAACTGTGCATAGCAGAGGCCAAGAGAAGAGGCTGTAACTCAGTTACTGTTTTGGAGATCAGTTCCACCTGCCTCTCTGTTCACCTTGGTCTGTTAGGTCCTTCCATACAGGAACACAAGCAAATAGGTACAGGAATAGGTCACCTGGCTCCACAGGTTGGACCCATCGCTCAACATGACCAAAGCTAATTTGTCCAAGGTTTCAACTCTTCTGTGGCAGTTTCCCATTGACCTCAATTCGTCAAAAAATTAACCACTTCTTCTTTACCTATTTCCAAAGACCCAGCCCCTACGATTTTCTCGGGAAGAAATTCACCACTATCTGTGTGAAGAAGTTGCTAAGCACCTCAGTTTTAAATGACTGTCCCCTTTTCTTGTACCTATGTCCACTCACGTGAGTATTTCCCATGGAGTGAACAATCTCAAGACACTCACTTAGGATATTATATATTTCTGTAGATCCATTCTCCAAAGAATGGAAATCTAACTTCTTCAGCTACTCACAATAGGACAACCCTGTACAATTGAAGAAAGAATTGCACATTAAGCACCTTTAGACACTTGCGCACTCATTTCTTCTCTAAAAACAGGAAGCTGACTGAAGAAAAGCTCGAACTTACCCTGGGCATGCCTCTGATGCTCAACGCTTTGTTGCCATGATTTCCAAGGACAAATGACATAGTACAGTACATGTCTTTCTGCCCGTGCTGAACTTTTAGTCTACTCTGAGAAGACAGATAATTATGTGTCCAGCTCATCCACTTGAAACAACTGGAAGATTGCTCATACCCCACACTGGGCTCCTATTGCAATATTTCCCAACACTATTGGAGGAGTTGGATGGGAGGGTGGAGATACGTTGCTAGCAAACAAGGTGTTGTGTGCTCCTTCCCTCTGCTGGCCTACAGGTCATCCCTGAGCAGGGTGTAGCACTTGCTTATCCTCCCCCAGACCTATCAGATATACGTGAAGCCATGGTCGTTTGAGCAGCTGGTGCATATCACAAGTCCTGGTTATGCGACCACTGACACCAGGCAGACAATCTCTGAAGTGTATTGATAATGGCTGGGGTTGCCCGCCTTGTAAAGTCACTGCCCCGAAGGAGGAAATGGTAAACCACTTCTGCAGAAAAATTTGTCAAGACCAATCATGGTCTTGGATAGATCATGATAGCCCATGTCGTATGACATGGCACATAATGATGATGATTGAAGGAAGCTCCTGAAATATCCTGAAACATTTGAGGTGAGGTTTTTGTGGGATCTGATGTGGGAATGCTCTTGCTAATAACTCAAAAATAATGCAGTTGACGCCTCATCACTGAATCAGTGGATGAGAGAGGACTCAGAAACTTTTACCATTATGCAATGCCAGATTTGGTTATGAAGATACTTCCAAAAATTTTGCTAGCAGCTGAATGTTATTAACATTTTTATGCATGATGTCTAATTGATCTATGACAATGTAAGACAGCATTACTAAATAATAAAATAAAAGATCTATGTTTCCCCAAGATTTCTGTGATTAGAACACTTTCCACTATACACAAACATTACTTGAAACCTAAAACAGATGGAGAGCAGTTTATCCTGATTTAAGGTTGGTATTTAAACTGAAATAGCATTTAGATTGCATGATCTTGTCAGTGAACCCAATAACTTTTATAAAACACACACAGCACCCTTAAATCTCACTAATTCTTCCATGTGGGACATTAGTCTCCAAAGATTAAGCTCCAGCTGGAACAATTTCCTTCTTGTAATAAAAATGGAGTACATATTCGTTGTTCCAAAGTTAGTCCTGTCCATATAAGCAGAGCTTCTGATATATAATTTGTTCGATGTAATGAAATACTTTCAAGTGAGAAAAGCTGACTTCTTCTTTCAGAGAAGTCTGAAATTATTGGCCTGGGGAAATTATTCATCAGTTTAATAAATCCGTTGAATGCCCTGATAGCATGTACGAGAGCGAGAGTGTTCTTTCAGAAAAAATTCCAGCTGTAGCAGTCTTATCATGTCTCCAAGACTGGCCTCCATTAGGATTACCATAAACACAAGCAAGTCTGCAGATTCTGGAACTCTAAAGCAACACACACACACACACACACACACACACACACACACACACACACACACACACACACACGCACACGCACACACACACACGCACACGCACACGCACACGCACGCACGCACGCACGCACGCACGCACGCATGCACACACACACACACACACACAGTGTGTGTGTCTACTTATAGGTTTGGCAACAGGACATGTAGACCTACAGTCATTGTGTCCTTCTGCAGCTTTCCTGCTTCTTCAAATCTACCTGCCCCTCCACCTACTGTATTTTCATATTGTCCACAAAGTTGGCCACAAAGGCTTCAAGTTCATTATCCAGATTATTGACATGTAACATAAAAAGAAGCTGTCCCAACAGTGACCACTGTGAAACACAACCAATCACCAGCAGGCAACCAGAAATACAAACTTCAGGGTTGCATATGGATGCATGCTTTGATAATAAATGAACCTTTGAGGAAAGGCTCTTTTTATTTCCACTCTTTGCCTCCTGGCAGTCAGCTAATCCTTTATCCATACTAATATATTTCCCATAATACCATGGATTCTTATCTTGTTAGGCAGCCACATGTGCAGCACCTTGTCAAATGCCTTCTGAAAATGCAAGTATAACACCCATCAATTCTCCTTTGTCAATCCTGCTTGTTATTTTCTCAAAGAATTGCAACAGATTTGTCAGACAAGATTCTCCCTGAAGGAAACTATGCTGACTTTGGCCTAATTTAGCATGTACATCCAAGGATTCTGAGACCTCATTCTTAACAATTGACTCCAACATCTTCCCAACCACTGAGGTCAGGCTCACTGGCCGATAATTTGCTTTCTTGTGCCTCCCTCCTTTCTTGAAGGATGGAGTGAATTTACTCCAGAACTATGCCAGATTCTTGAAAGGGTATTACTAATGTCTTCACAATCTCTTCAGCAACTTCTGTCAGAATACAGTCCATCTGGTTCAGGTGAGTTAACTAACTTCAGGCCTTTCAGCTTCCCAGACACCTTATCCCTACTGATAGCAATTACACTCACTTCAGCTCCCTGTGACGCTGGGACATCTGGCATATTGCTAGTGTCTTCCACAGTGAAGATGGATGCAGAATACTTGTTTGGTTTGTTTGTTATTTGCTTGTCCCCTATTACTACCTTTCCACCGTACTTTTCCAGCATTCTGATAACCACTTTCACCTCTTTTACTCTATATTTTACTTTATAGTCATACAGTCACAGAGAACTGCAGCACAGAAATAGGCCCTTTAGCCCAATTAGTCCATGCTGATCCATTAAACCGCCTAGTCCCTTCGACCTGCACTGGACCATAGCCCTCTATCCCCTGCCATTCAATCTTCCCTTAAACACTGAAATTGAGCTTGCATGCACCACTTGTGCTGGCAGCTCATTTCCCAAGTATTTTTATGTACACTATTGCACTGTATTGCTGTCACAAAGCAACAAATTTCACTTCACATGTCAATGATATTAAACCTAATTCTGAATGGCATCCAGTTTGAGCCCTGTGCTTGGTGGCATTTCCGCATCGGAATTCCAAGGTATCCCAACAAGTTATGGCCCACCATAATGTAATGAATACAATCACTGTGCAAACTTTGTGTTCTTTAAAACCTTGCTGCCCCCTTTTTAATTTTCACTACAAATAATTTTGTTTATTGCTTCCTTCCTTTTGGTGGAAGTTGTGGGAAAAGAAAGTTGCAATTATTTGGCAGAGTGAATTGAGTTTTCCTGTGATGTGCTACTGCACTGTTTCCACCACATGTAAACAATAAAGCAAAACAGAATCATGTTAATTATTTGCAGATGAAATTGTACATTCCCAAGCACTCAAACAATTCCTTTTTATTTCAAGAGATTAAAAGTTCTAAGAATTTAATCCATTTGATATTTTATTATTTTAAACTTTTATCATCATTTTCCAAGCAATGCTGATCTTATCAAGGCCGCTTTCTTGGAAATTAGACAAAACTGTGGATGTTTATTTGTGCAAATCAAGAGAACATTTTGTAAGAGATCTTTCCACCCTCTCCTCAACGAGTATTTCCCCACCTCTGACCCAGCCTGGCCCTATAACACACGAACAAGCAGGTGGTAGATGTGAACTTATTCATCTGTTTGCTGAGAATGATCCAGTAAAATGGAACATTTTTGGCAAGAAAAAACAAATAAAGTGTCATTTCAAGACCATTGAAAGTCTTGCATAACGGGAGTATACTGCAACTTCCCAAAAGAGTCGCAATTATTTGTGCTTTTATCAAACTTGAATTAATTTTGCTCATTCACAAGATGAAAAATGTCAGCTGAAAGTGTCATAGTTCAGAAGAGTGTCAGGGAGCTGTAATGACACACTATGGTACAAAGTTACAATGTTCTGAGTTCTATTTTAATCGTACATTTTGATGTGAATAATAATTGGATCTTGAATCTTCTTTAACTGGCATTTTATTCACAATGATGGGTATTCAGAGAGAACAAAGGACCACTGGAGATTTGTGAAGCAATGACTTAGCATGAAATCCATTTCTTCAGATTCAATTGAAGTAATTTGTACTGGTTGGGCTTAACTCATGTTTTTTAAATGAGGTTGTTTGTTTTATTGAGATACAGCGCAGAGAAGACTCTTCTGGCCCTTCGAGCCATGCTGCACAGCAACCCCCAGTTTAATCCTAATCACAGGACAGTTTACAATGGTCAATTAACCTGACAGTGGGAGGAAACCTATGTGATCATGGGTATTACATACAAACTCCTAACGGGACAGCGGCAGGAATTGAACCCTGGTCACAGGTACTGTAAGGCGCGGTACTAACCATTATGCCACCGTGTTGGCCCAAAGGTTTTGTGAAATCTTTTGCACTTGGTCAAAGCAAAGATGATCAAATGGGAAATTAAACACTCCATATCAGTTATCCAGTATTAGGATATGCTATTCCAGTTTTATGGTCTCAGACTGCTTAGCTTATAATATTGAGCATATGACAATAAACATAATTTGATTTAAGGGATAACCAAAGTATCTTGTAAATCCCAGTAACAGTGTGCAATTTTCAATTTCTTCTAGTGACAGTCATCATTCAAATCACTCCTGGGAGGGGTCAAGAGGTTTCACACAGTTATGCTGGATAAAAGTCTTGCCTTTTTCTTTGGAATGGCTGATGAGGATGTGAAGCTGTAATTTTCCATTTGGTGACCATGCCAGGATTGGCAGAGCACAAGGCTGTGGTTCTTCCTCAGTGATCGTGATCAGGCACTCTGTTATTCCAGGCTCCACAGTCTGCTCCCGGTCTCCACAGACATCTGTCGGAGAGTTTTTATTTTTCTGCTCACTAAGGAACACAAGGTTGAGAGGTGAAATGATTTCTAATTTGATGATTAACAAATTACAATGTAATCCATAACAAGCACTTTCATTTTATCCAGAACAGCAGAAGAGGACATTGTTTTAGACCTATAGGTTTTAATTTCAAAATTCAAAGTGCAAAGTGCAACGAAAATTTGCTATATATCACCTTGTGATTCATTTTCTTGCAGGCATTTACAGGGGAAAAAGAAATTCAACAGAATAGAAATATTAATGCTGAGAAATTTAAAGCTACTGTAATTTTAACTAAACTGTAGAGAAGATAGCCTCAATATTCAGGAACACTCAGCAATTCAGAAACAGCTTTTTCTTCTCTGTCATATGATTCTTAAATGGGCTTTGAACACTACCTCACAATTTTAATATATATATTATTTCTGTTTTTGCACTATCCTTAATCTATTCAATATACATATATATGCTAACTGTAATTGATCTACCTATCTTTTTTCTTCTTCTTTCTATATTATGATGTATTGCATTGTACTGCTGCTGCTAAGTTAACAAGTTTCACAACGCATGCTGGTGATAATAAACCTAATTCTGAATATTCACCTCACAAACGAGAAAGTCTGTAGATGCAGGAAATCCAAGCAGCACACACAAAACTTGAAGGAACTCAGCAGGCCAGACAGCATCTATGGAAAAGAGTGAACAGTTGACGTTTCGAGTCAAGGCCCTTTTCTTAATATGAGCCTCAGTATTAAAGCTCCTCCAACGCTGGGGTTAATTCTTTAAGTGAATCACTGTATCTCCTCTGTGATATGCTCTGCATCTGATATCTTTTTAGGGTGAGGGATTAGGGATTGTATGTGGGTTCCACTACGGAAAGGTCGATATTTCAATAACATAATCTGGATCTCATTGGCTCATTCTGGAACTCAATATTATTGCAAAGACGTCTCATGTATTGGAACACTGCCAGCAAAAGGAGAGCAGGAACTCCCAGAGCTGTTGCCCCATTGTAGCTAAATCCCCAAGGCATCATGAGAGATTATCATGACCTGACAGAGATATATAAAATTATTAGGCAGATCGAATAGATAGTAAAACCATTTTCCTGTGTTGGAGGTGTCTAAGACAGAAGGGCAAATAGTTATAGTGAGAGAGAAAATATAACAGGAGGGGAGTGAGCTGGATCTGAGGAGAGTTTTTTCCACACAGAGGCTGGGCGAAGTCTGGAATATGTTGCCTAAAAGCAGATTTTCATTTGACAATAAAGAAACATCAAGACCAGACCTTTTTATGCCATGGAGCCTTAACCAAGGGGTCTGTGGGCCCCAGACTGGGAACCCCTGATCTGGACAAATACTTAAATGTCCAAGTTAAGAAGGCTGTGGGTCTGTTGTAGATGCACACAGTCCACAAATTTCACTAGGGTTTCGTTCCTAAGAACAGTCTATAAAACGATTCCTCTGAAATTCAGTAAGATCCATTCTCTACAGCTACCCATATTATATCACTCTACCTCTGCTTTCAATGAATAGTTATCTTGGCATTACCCATAAGTAAACAAAACTAATTTACACACCACATCTAATGAAACATTTCATTACTGTAATCACTGGCTTGAAAAATGGTTTAACAATTGTACCAGAGACCTTGCGTCAAGCTGAATTTCCATAAGGCAGGTCATTCATAACCTGGGGAACCCCTGAAAATGGAATTAGTGTAGATGTGGGATTATGACCATAATGAGCTGAAGATCCTGTTCCTGTGCTCGATGGTTCTATGTCCCCATGATTTAATGAGTTCTGCACTGGAGGGTGAGATCATCTTTGTTCAATGAGACAGTTGGGTTTTTGTCCAGCAAATTATCTGTTTACACACTTGAGACTTTAAATAACGTTGGAAAAGAGAACTGCTTCATGACCAGTGTTCCTGAGCTGTTCCCTATGAAACAGGAACCATCTGCAATTTATGGATTGGTGTCTCTTCCTGTTTGTAATGCAAGGTATTTCCCTGATGAGTTCCTATCCATCACTCCCCTGACTCTTGCAAGCCTTTGATATTCTGACAGTTCTGGTCATTTTAAAGATGCTTTGTCAGTTCAAGTGGGGGTGTGATGAAGATGTTTGGCTTGTTAAGTAATTCATCAGTTACATGCTTTATACAAGTATGGGCTGCAGACTGAGTTATCTGGAAGATGTCCCCTTTACGAGGAAAACAATCAAAGTTGTCTCCAGCCTCCCTGACAGCATCTATTTCTGAGGCTGGTTAGGAAACTGATGGATTTAGTAGGAGCTGCCCAATGAAATGAAGAGGCTGAAGAAACCACAGCATTCCTTATATACTGAGACACCCTTACTAATCAAGGCAATACCAATTGCTCTATATATACCCAATGACTTGGCCTCCATGGCCGTCCACAGCAATCAGTTCCACATATTCACTACCCTCTAGCTAAAGAGATCCCTCCTGATCTCTTTTCTAAAGGGACATCCTATTCTGAGGTTGTGCCCTCTTGCCCTAGACTCTCCCACTAAAGGAATCATTCTCACAACTCTATTCTATCTAGACCTTTCAATAGCACGTTGATGTACAGAGGGAACTTGGGATCTAAGTCCATAGTTAACTACAAGTTCAAAGTTCAAAGTAAAATTTAAAGTATAGAAAGTGGCAATGCAAGTAGATAGGGTGCTAAAGAAGCTGTCTGGCTTGCTTGCCTTCTTTAGTTGTGGCATTAAGGATAAGAGTCAGACAGTCATATTACATCTGTATAAGACTTTGATTAGGGTGCAGTTGGGAGTATCGTGCACAGTTCTGGTAATCTTATTACAGGAATGATGTGATAAAATAATTTGGTGAAAATATGTTCTTGCTTTCAATATTGCCTCACCACAATATGTCTGTCTGGTTGGTACGATCCTATTTTGTTTGTGTAGGTTGGATAGATGGCTTGTGACCAACTGCATGAAACTGACAGTGAGCTAATGGTTGGGTTCATGCTGCCATGAATTAGACCTCACAAAGATCAATGCACTGCAAATTGGAAACTGAAGACTAATCGTCTAATTATACAACTGAGAACCACCCTCCTTGTCATCTGGGCTTTAAACCAAGCCTGTGTTACCCATGGATACATAATACTGCAAATATGGGGAGTCAACAGATTGAATCCCGATGGAAACTTTCAGTTAATTTGTTCATTCTATACGTGCCATGTTGCCTGACATGGGTGATCGCGGTCTTTCCATGACCGTGACTGTTCTTGCTAAAGTTTTCAACAGAAGTGGTTTGCCATTACCTTCTGGGCAGTGTCTTTACAAGACAGGTGGCCCACTTAACCTGATTAAAAATAGTGAGCTGCAGACTCTGGCATTTACACAGAACAGGAAGAACTGTAATAGAAGGTGGAACATGAATTTAAAATGCCTGTGGCAGATATCTCCATCATGGGCACTAACATCCATAGTATTCAGGACATATTCAAGGAGTGATGCCTTAAAAAGGCAGCTCCCATCATTAAGGACCCCCATCAGAAACATGAAGACACCCACTTAATTCAGGAACAACTTCTTCCCCTCTACTGTCCAATTTCCAAATGGACATTAAGTCTATGTCAGTACTTTTTATTTCTATTTCTGTACTACTTATTTAACTTAACTATATAATAAGTTCCACTTTTTCTATTACTGTGTATTGCATTGTCCTGCTGCTGCAAAGTTAACAAATTTCACAACATATGCTGGTGATATTAAACCTGATTTTGATTCGAAAGGTTTGTGGCCATTACTAAATAGTTCTGCTTTGGACGCAGTGACTATGTCTGTCTGAGGGAGACTAAACTGAGCAACAGTGCCTAAACTGAACAACATAGACAGTTAAATCTGACTGAGATTCTCTCAGTCGGGATGCTGGAAGGGAAAGCTAACAGTGATGAACAATTCAGAGAAGATAGACTATAGGAGTTACCCTCCTATAATCTTATAATTTTCCTATTTAAATTTAAGGCACTGCAGCCAGTTGTCCATTTGCCACATTCCTAAAATCCCCTGGACCAAGCCAAACTCCTCATCTTCTCAGTTAAAAAGAATCCAAGTTATGTATGCCTTTTACGCCTGTAATGAAGCATTTGTATGAACTGTCATTCACACATTCAACAAAAAAGTTGTGAAATCCTTGGAAAAGCATTACAATGTGCTATATTTTGAGTGTTAAAAAAAGGCAAGGATTTGAAGTTAGATTTCCCACTGTTTAGAATAAATAGTAAATGGCAGAATCATTAAATAGAATATCAGAAATGAGACCATTGAAGCTTTCGATGGCTTAGTGATGCACCATCAATAACGCTCTGAGACGTGAGGCGAGATATAGGCTTTTATCGAAGAAAAAACAAGAAAGAAACAAGAAGGAAGAAACAAAAGAAAACAAGAAGGAAGAAAGAACAAGCAGCAATTGACCACCACACTGCATCCTGGAGACTGAGGCCGGGGCGGTGCCTCCAATCGCCTTTATACCGGGGTCAGTGGGAGGAGCCACAGGAGCAGTCGGCGGGGGGGGGGGGGGGGGGGGGGGAGTGTGTCCAGACAGGTATATGTAGTTCACCACACTTAGCTTTATTAAAGATGTGAAAGGCATATATAATTTGGATTTGTTTTAACTGAGAAGATGAGTAGTTTGGTTTAGGTCAGGGATCTTAGGAACACAGCAAATGCACAGCAGGCCTGAGTACCTTAACTTCAAACAAGAAGAAAACAACAGGAAAAGTTCCATTGGTTCTGGTTGAAGATGGTGCCGGTGAAACTCAGTGATTACTTGCTGGTACTTGGAGGCAATTTGAT
Organism: Hypanus sabinus; assembly: GCF_030144855.1. Lineage (NCBI taxonomy): Eukaryota > Metazoa > Chordata > Chondrichthyes > Myliobatiformes > Dasyatidae > Hypanus > Hypanus sabinus. Next base: position 52,646,128 of record NC_082727.1, read on the forward strand.
GTGGGAGGTGTGGTGCGGTGAGACAGAGTCAAGGCGGTGGGGCCTGAGGCCTGGCCCAAGAGTGAGGAAAGCCCCAAGGTTTGATCAATTTAGGTGCAGAGCTAAATTGGGGAGGATTTTGTGCGGCTGAATTGGGGTGGCAGTGCTCGGCCCCAGGAGCGTATTGAAGCAACAAGGCCCAGGTCCAAGAGCAAGGAATGACCTGAGGTTTAGACGATTTAAGCAGTGAGCCAGATTGAAAAGATCAGGGTGTTGGGTCTGGAGAGGAGGGACGGGCCAGTTCAATTCACTTCTTCTCGAGTTTCACTCGCCTCTGAACTGGGCTGAGGCTGTGTCCTGCAACTAATGGGCTTCAGATTCGACTGTGGAATCTCTTTAATGAACTTCAGTTCTGAATGCAATTTGCTTACTTTTATTGCTTACACAATTTGTTTTTTTTCTCTGCACATTTGGTGTTGGGTGTTTGACCATCTTCTTTTAAGTTAATGCGTTCTGTTGGGTTTCTTTGTTCTGTGGCTGCTGTAAGGAGAAAATCTCAAGGTTGTGTATAGTAAACATACTTTGATAATAAATGTACTTTGAACTTTAGTCTATTCTCTCTGAATCTCTCATACATCAATGTTCAAAGTCCCCTTCTAACACTAAACTGGACAAATCTCATTCAGCTTTGATGATACTGTTCTTGGTCACAGGAACAAACATTAAATGTCTGCTTTACTGATTCACTGACACCGGCTCATCTTGAAGTGGAGCTTGCCTGCAGGTAACTTAAGGTCAACCTGTGACTGTGCCAATACAAACTTGTTGTATCTGTGCATAGCTACGTATTGATTAAATAATAGCATACACAGAGAAAATGGGTTTAACTGGTATATTCACATTGCACTGAGAGTGAGAGAGAGAGAGAGAGAGCAGAAAAAAGATCAGAACATAGTGTGTGTGTGTGTGTGTGTGTGTGTGTGTGTGTGAGTGTGTGTGGGGGGAGGGATTTCATTACTCTAAAAGAAATAGATCCATACATTACATTTCCTCCCCTTTAGGTTAATACAACATAAACTGTATATGTACAAAACATTCAATTTCACTTTCATAAACCCATATTCCAAATAGCCATGCTTTCACAATAACAGTCCATAACTAAGTTCACAGTTCTAAAGGTTCAGTTTTGGATGGTGCTCTGTTTCTTTCAGGATAGCACCTCTGGACCTGTGGAATGGCATCAGGTTTGGCAGGTGTCTTGTCAACGATAAAGTTCTCTTTGCGCCTCTGGACCTGTGGAGTGGCATCAGGTTTGGTGTGTGTCTTGTCTAAGACAACATTCTCGGTTTCCAGTATCGCAATGTTGTCAGTGACATCATCACCGAGAGATAAGAGCAGAGACTGTAATGTGCCTGTCTTGTTGGATCCGGTCACCCCAGGTGTGTGCTTTGGTTGAATGTCCAGTCTCCGGTCCACAGGTTATCTCCAACATCCACTCTGTACATCATAGTCCAGTCCTTGAAAAAAAACTGTAAATAACAAAGATTGACAAACAACCAATGTGGAAAAGAAGACAAATCATGCAAGTAATCAAAAATAATAAGTATTACTGATAACATGAATTGTAGAGTGCTTGAAAGTAAGTCTATAGTTGAGGTGAGTCAAGTTATTGACGCTGTTGTGCTCAGTGACTTGTAGCACAGATGCTGGTGTGAATTCTTCCAAACGGGGTATTGCTGGAAGGCAAGGACGTTTTTACTGATCAATGCAGCATGGTCGGGTGGCGGAGTGAAGCTACGCCTCTACCAAAGAGGTATAAGGCACTGCTTCCCTCTGCAGGTTACCCTTGGGCAAGGTGTAACACGTGCTTAACACCCCCCTCCCCCCCGATCAGGGTCACGTGAAGCCACGGGAGCAGGTGGTGGATGGTCACATGAGCAGCCGGTGCACGTCACAAGTCCTGGTTATGTGATCACTGATACCAGGCAGACAGTCACTGAAGAGTATTGATAATGGCTGTGTGACCCGTCTTGTAAAGACACTGCCCAGAGGAAGGCAATGGCAAACCACTTCAGCAGAAACATTTGCCAAGAACCATCATGTTCATGATCGCCCAAGTCATATGACATGGCACATAATAACGATGATATGCAGTGAGGTTAAAGTATGACTCCTAACTCCTGTCAGTCTCTGCATGGTCTCGAATTTCCTTCCGCTCCTAATTCTTACAAATGCCTCCCATCTGGCATTCCCATTTTTTTCTTGCAGGCCAGTCTAGACAGGAAATTATGATAAGAAGAGAAGAGCTTTTATTGAGAACATGTTCAGGGTAATGTAACTGGCAAGGTTACTTGATGGTTTTACATTCAGTTCCTTCTGACAGAAATCTCAGCTTGACATGTCATATGGCAAAATGCATTTGCTTCCAGCAACCATTGACATCTGCTTGCATGTGGCACCTCTCCTGCCAAGTGAAGAAGACTCAGATTACATTGCTACCAAGGAGATCAAAACGAAGAACCCTCAGAGTTGTATACTGCATGCAAACTTTGATAATAAATGTACTTTGAACCTTGATAGTGCTCCCCTACCTAATCGAATGAATTATCAGTTGAAAGGCTGAAGTGGTAGAGGATTTGGTGGGGGAGGCTGAATTTGGAGGCTCTGAGAACCAATGTGCAGAGATCTGCACTGGTGCTGGTGGTGTTCATTGCCTTTGACAGCACTGCATTGAGGTCAGGTTCCCGTACTAATATCTTCTTAGGATTTTAATCCACACTAAAGAAACCATGGATAGGAGTAAAGCTACCAGTTTATCGGTACATTGTCATGCAGATCCATAAAGCCAGAAGGATAGCTTTGTAACATTGCCTTTGGCCCCAGAAGAAAGCCTCATGTCTCGAGATGCCAGCTCCCCTGTTGAAGCCCCTCCCCACATGTTGACTGCACAAGGTGAGCTGAAATAGACTCTGCTGAGGTACAGGAACAAACAGTCAAAGATCACGGTTGATTACATTTATTTTGTGTCAAGTGGCCTTCGTGAACAATCAGCACCAATCAGGCTCTGCGAAAGTAGGACCATTTTCTAGGGTTCTGATGAAGGGTATCATCCTAAAACATCAACTGTTAATTTTCCTCCATTGATGCTACCTGACTCTCTGAGTTCTTCATATTGTGTGTGTTGACCCACTTCCTAGGGTATCATAATAAATACAAACTAAGCTGCACTAGATTTTCAATGCATTTCCTAATACAATTCAATATTCAGAGAAAGAAGAGTAGCAGTATTCAAATTTTCACATGCAAGATAAAGACATTTCAGCTTGTATCATTGTTGATGTCCCAACATCTCGATGCAGCTCTATATAGAAGGCAACACAGTGGCTATAATTTATTAGGAGTTTGAGGAGATTTAATTTGTTACCTAAAACATTTAAAAGCTTTTAAAGATGTACTGTGTCAACATTCTGACAGGCTGCTCCACTATCTGGAATGGGGGCGGGGGGCTACTGCACATAATCAAAAGAAGCTACAGAAAGTTGTAAAATCAGTCAGCTCCATCACAGGTACTAGCCTCCTATTTTCCAAGACATCTTCAAGGGGAGTTGCATCAGAAAGGTGGCATCCATTATTAAGGACCCCATCACCCAGAACATGCCCTCTTCTCATCTTCTCATTGTTACCGTCAGGAAGGAGGAACAGAAGCCTGAAGTTACATCCTTAGTGATTCAGGAACAGCTTCTTCCGCTCTGCATTCTGATTCCTAAATGGATATTGAACCCATGAACATCGGCCCGAAAAGTCGACAGTGCTTCTCCCTATAGACGCTGCCTGGCCTGCTGCATTCCACCAGCATTTTGTGTGTGTTGTTGTTTGAATTTCCAACATCTGCAGATTTCCTCGTGTTTGCTCACTTTTTAAATATTATTTCTGCTCTTGCACTATTTTCAATTTAACTTTGATATACATGAATATATAGTTACTGTAATTCATTAATTTATTTTTTACTATATTTATTATGTATTGCATTGTACTGAGGCTGCTAAGTTAACAAATTTCATGATATATGCCGGTGATATTAAACCTGATTCTGATGTGATGTATATTGGATGCTGCCCTGGCACAGTTGAGCTAATGAAATTCAAGAAATGATTTCAGAGGTAGCTGGAGCTTTGATGTGTGGTAATATATTATTCAAAATTTATTCAAATTCAAAGCAAATTCATTATCAAAGCACATACAGTATATGTTTCTGTACACTATCTTGATTATCATATCTTATTTTTTTTGCAGTCATTTGCAGGAAAAAGGAAATACCACAGAATTTTATGTAAAACTATACATAAACAAACAATGACTGACAAATAACCTATCTGCAAAAGACAAAATGTGCAAACAAAACAATACTGAGAACCAGTTGCAAAGAGTCTTTGAAAGTCTGTAGATCAAAGAATCAGTTCGGAATTGTGGTGAATTAAGTCACCCATGCCAGTTCAAGAGGGTAATAAATAATTCTGGACCTGTTGGTGTGGGACCTAAGGTCTAAACTTCTAAATATAATTCTTTTGAACTACTCTCACTGCAATCTGCAGCCTTTAATTTCCCTTTGAGTAAGATTACTCTGAACCTTCTTAACAAACTAGTGATTTCAAACTAGTCTGAAGGACTGGGAGGACTTTCCTCTCAGGCATGCAGGTTTGGCACCTTATATCGCTTTGGCTGAAAGAGAGGGTGGAGGGTAGACCAAGTGAGAATGTAACTCCCTCTATCTAGCACCCTGTTAGCAAATGTAGAGTGACTGGAGAAGAAGTTTGAGGGCCTAAGTGCAAGATTGCTGTGTCAAAGAGAAATGAGGAATTGCTGTGTTCTATGTTTCACAAAGACATGGCTCACTCTGGACTTGCTGGATACATTCGTAAGACCTGAGGGCTTCTGAATACACAAGATGGACTAGACCTCTGAGTCAGTGAGGGCAAAAGGTGGAGATCTGTGCTTCATGAGAAACTACCTGTGGTGCTCGAGTGCAGCAGCCTTGTTGCACTCCTGTTCCACCAACCCAGGACATCTATTAATTTCCAACCATTTTACTTACCAAGAGAGTTCCATGATCCTATCCACAGTTTACCTACCGCCAAAGGCTGACGTCAATCTGGCATTCGAGATATTGAGCATTGCCATCAGCAGACAAGAAACAGCCTACCCCAGTGCCTTTCAAATCAAGCTTGTTTGAAGAAATTTATGCCCAGTTATCATTAACCTATAACCTGTGGCACCAGGGGTCCCTACATACTCGAACACTGCTATACTACAATTAGGACTGCATTTTGGGAAATCTGATCACTTGGCTGTCATCCTCCTCAGAGAATAACTATGCTATTCTTTAATTAACTCTGCCTTTTCATGTGGCCAATCTTCCTCAATATTCCATTCTTTATGGTCCTCTTCTTTGCCTTTCACTTTCTTCCTATTTTCTGGATACAGAACCCGGACCCTCCAAGCTGCATTATGTCAGCTTACAAAGAGTCCTTCACGTCTGGAGGCTTTGCACTGTACAGAAAGGGTGTGGGAATACTCCCCTGGTATAAAACATGCCTGGTTCTCAGTAGGTATCATACAGGACAAGGTGGAGAGATGGGACTGTTCATCAGGGAGGTGCAGCCCTGCAAGCAAATTGAACTAATCTCTCTGCCTGATCAGGTGCCTGCATTGCAAAGATGTACTGTTGCTCCCTTTTGTAAAAATCATACTCCATTGGCTTGATGACCAACATAATAACTAATGCTGCTTGTCTCACACATGGCCAGGAATGAGATCATGCACAGAGTTGAGAACTACCATGATCTTCAGCAGGAATGTCTGTGCCTGTGTGTAGGTGTTTGGCTGTAATCCCTATACAAGGGTGGTTCAGTGCTGCCTACTTATTGAAGTGCATTGTTGTCACACGCTGTGAGACATTCACAACCTGGAAAACCTCCCTGCCATACTCTTTTAGCCTGTAAGAGTCTGTGCTGGCAAGCTTATTGTTAGCTTTACTGCCTTTTCCTATACTTCAGGTCGGGAAGAGGCAGATTGGAACTGCAGCCAAAAGTTAGTACTCCAACAGCCACTTAGGTTTGAAATATTTTTCCAACGCCAGCCAAAACAGGGCTCCAGAAAATGTCAAGCAGGCATAAATGACTATCCCAAGACTTCTGTTTTGCGGGTGGAGATTCCTATAAATAGCCCTGTTTCAACTTGCTGTTTAAATTTTCCTTCCATGACTTTCTGGGTAGACTTAAAAGTCAACAGATACCAGTCAGAAAGCATTCTGTATTTTGAATTCATCCTGGCCCAGACCCAGAACGGGCAAGTGAAATCCTGCATGATCCATTTTAGACAGTAATGCAGTCCACATGTAAAACCTCCCCTCCATCTTTTCCATAAAGCGGATAAATGGTTGAAAGTGTGGAAACAAAAGGGAGATGATGAGACTTGTACAAATTTTTAAGGGAAAGACCAATAAAGTTATGAGGGACTGTTAATCTTCTTCCAGTATCTTGCCAAGTTTCAAAGCCAAATTTAAAGTCACTGCTGAGTTTATTGTCACCTGCAAGTCTAAGTACATGTTTGCACAGGTGCAATGAAAAACTTGCAGTGGCATTGCAGGCACATAACATCATGAAAGCAGCATTCACAAAAAAAATTATACATATATTATAAACGGTTTCTGCCCAAAAACACAGTTAGAACAAAAGTCCAGAGTTCATTTCAGTGCAAAGTGATCATAGTATTAACTGATATATGAATGGTTGGAATTAATTTGGAAAACGTGTAGCTCAGGTGGTTGACGATTGGGTTGAGTTGTTCTCTGATCTTGGTAATTTACTTGCAAACGTTCATCACTGTACGAGGAGATGCCATCAGTGCGCTGTAAATTGTGATGTATCCTCTGAACGCTTGGCCTTTGTATACTTATCAACCAGCTGATTGATTGTCATTATGGAAACTCAATTGTGATGTAGCGAGGAAGTCTCATCACCAATTGGTTGTGCGACAAACTTCGTGCACGTAGACCCCAATCCTATTTATGAGCCGAAGTTCCAGACCACAACGCACCAAGTTTGCCACACAACCAATCAGCAATGAGACTTCTTCCCTACATCACAAATGAGCTTCACTAATGATGACCAATCAGCGATTGATAAGTATATAAAGCCCAAGCATTCGGTACACACACCACAATTAACAGTGCACTGATGATGTCTCCTCATATGGTGACGAAATGTTTGCAAGTAAATTGCCAAGACCGGAGAACAACTCAACCCAAGTATATGAATTGTTCTTTATTTAATGTACCGAAGTGAACAGCTCTGATTTGACCACATCCCAAAAAGGGGAAAAATTGTCAAAATATGTTAATAAAAATTAAATGTATTTTTAAAAAATGAGTAGCCGGTTTGTCATGCTATGTATAAAGTGAAAAAGCATGGTTACATTCATTACCCACTTATGCAGTATGGAATTTTTATGTGTCTCCTTGCTTGAAGGTCACCATTTTGCTGTGAATATTGATCAGCTTACAATGACACGGCTCAGTGAGTGGATTTATCCTGTGTATCTATCAGCTGGATTTGCAACTGTCAATGATGTGAAGCTCACCAGAGATGACTGCATGGATTATATTACAACTTCCTTGAATCTGAGAGTGTGAAATACTTTGGCAAACATAAATGGACTTCCAATTTCCATTGTTCTTGGAAACATCCTTGCGCGTCGCCATCACTGACAAAAATGCTGAGCAATTTACTTTACCACACCTGCAAAGTTCACCAAACAATAGCTCAGCTATCGCTGCTAAATAGAAGCAGTCCTGAACTGCAGCAAATGCAGAAGTTCTGAAATTAGTAACAGATCAGGAAAGCTGTCCATCAAGGGTAAAGCCCTCCCCACCACTGAGCCCATCTACTTGAAAAGCTGTTGCAGGAAGTGGTCTCTTCTCACTGTTGCCATCAGGTAGAAGGCACAAGAGCCTCAGGACTCACAGCACCAGGTTCAGGAACAGTTATTACCCTTCAACAATCAGGCTTGAACTAGTGAGGATAACCAATCAACTTCACGTCCCATCACAGAACTGTTCCCACAATCTATGGACTCACTTTCAAGGACTCTTCATCTCTGGTTTTTGAGGAGACATGACAGAGGTATACAAGATATTAAGATGAAAAGATAGAGTGGATAGCCAGTGCCTCTTCCCCAGGGCACCACTGCTCAATACAAGAGGTCATGGCTTTAAGGTAAGGGAGGTTCAAGGAGGATATTAGAGGAAGGTTTTTCACTCAGAGAGTGGTTGGTGCGTGGAATGCACTGCCTGAGTCAGTGGTGGAGGCAGATACACCAGTGAAGTTTAAGACACTACTAGACAGGTTAATGGAGGAATTTAAGGTGGGTGGGGGGTATATAGGAGCCAGGGTTTGAGGGTCGGCACAACATTGTGGGCCAAAGGGCCTGTAATGTGCTGTACTATTATATGTTCTATGTTCTATATTTAGTGCTTATTTATTTATCATCACTTCTTTTTCTATTTGCACATTAGTTGTTTGTCCAGCCTGTTGGGTGCAGTCCTTCACTGATTCTTCTATGGTTCTTGGATTTACTGAGTATGCCCACAAGAAAATGATTATCAGGGTTGTATGTAGTGATACATATGTGCTTTGCTGATAAATTTACTTTGAACTTTGATCATCCAGTCCTGGACAGTACCTTTTCCCAGCAGAAGTGTTTGAACATTCGCAGGTGACTTGTTAGTTACCATGGGCTCCCATTGTAAATATGTAATTATAAGTGTGAGGTTATCCACTTTGGGAGTAAGAACAGGAAGGCAGATTATTATCTGAATGGTGTAGAGTTAGGTAAGGGAGAAATACAAAGAGATCTAGGAGTACTTGTTCATCAGTCACTGAAGGTGAATGAGCAAGTGCAGCAGGCAGTGAAGAAGGCTAATGAAATGTTGGCCTTTATTACAAAGGGAATTGAGTACAAGAGCAAGGAAATTCTTTTGCATTTGTACAGGGTTCTGGTGAGACCACACCTGGAGTATTGTGTACAATTTTGGTCTCCAGGGTTAAGGAAGGACATCCTGGCTGTAGAGGAAGTGCAGCGTAGATTCACAAGGTTAATTCCTGGGATGTCCGGACTGTCTTACGCAGAGAGATTAGAGAGACTGGGCTTGTACACGCTGGAATTAAGGAGATTGAGAGGGGATCTGATTGCAACATATAAGATTATTAAGGGATCGGACAAGATAGAGGCAGGAAATATGTTCCAGATGCTGGGAGAGTCCAGTACCAGAGGGCATGGTTTGAGAATAAGGGGTAGGTCATTTAGGACAGAGTTAAGGAAAAACTTCTTCTCCCAGAGAGTTGTGGGTGTCTGGAATGCACTGCCTCGGAAGGCAGTGGAGGCCAATTCTCCGGATGCTTTCAAGAAGGAGCTAGATAGGTATCTTATGGATAGGGGAATCAAGGGATATGGGGAGAAGGCAGGAACCGGGTATTGATAGTAGATGATCAGCCATGATCTCAGAATGGCGGTGCAGGCTCGAAGGGCTGAATGGTCTACTTCTGCACCTATTGTCTATTGTAATTCATTTGAGTAATTTGTCAGTCTCAAATATTGAAGAAAAGAGCAGGGAATGTAACCTTAAGTTCTTACCCATACAGTGGAACTAGTGAACTTGTGTGAGTATTTCCTCCACTTTCTTATCATGCCAGCCTGCAATATCCTACCGTTAGCTCCGCAGTGAGCAGGATGTATCAGAGGAATTCTGCCAGTCACAGAAGATGAGAACATTTGGCTGCCTGTGGCTGAGGCCAAGATCCACAGTGGAGTTCATGCACGAGCAGGCAAGACTAATCAAATAGGTGTGGATGGAGCTGCTCATAGTTGGCTGATTTAACACATAGCTCTGAGGGAAATGCCAACACCTTAAGATATTAAAACTTTGAACTTTATCCTTTCCATCGTTGCTGTCTGACCTGCTGAGTTCCTCCAGCAATCTGTGTTTGCTATTCTTGGTTTCAAAACTGAATGCTGAAGAAGCTTGAGGTTGGCATGTTTTGTGGTTAATTGCATTCAAATTTTGCAAAGCAGACCCAAGAAAGGCATTGAATTCTTCATCAATTTCAATTTGAATTCAATCACCTTTTAAGGAATGTATTCTGGGCCCCTACTGAGACCTAACCAATGCTTCAGGTGACACCTCGCTGCCATAGAATTGTGATGAATGTGCCATATTCCATGTTGGACATTGTAAGGCAATGCAAATTGATCTAACCTTGAGGCACTGTCTACATACTGATGATAACAAAACTTGTATGATTTGATCCTCGACCATAGATCGTGATTCTGATAAGGATGCAATTTGTAAGTTGCAGATCTGGTAACAATATCTTGTAATAAATTTGCAGAAAGTATTAAAAAAAACTCGTGTTTGTAAGTAAAAGTAGCAATTAATTGACAAGCCTGGCAATTGGTTTCAATGTGCATCTTTGCCACACTAGCAAAAGATAAATAATTCAAAGTAAATTTGATTATCAGAGTGGATATATGTCACCTCACATCTGAAATTCACTTTCCTGTGGGCGTACTCAGTAAATCTATAGAACAGTTACCGCAACATGATCATTAAAAGATCAAGCAGAGTGTAGAAGACAACAAACTGTGCAAATGCAAATATAAATAACCAGAACATGAAATAACAAGATAAAGAGTCCTTAAAGTGAGATCATTGGTTGTGGGAACATCTCAATGGATGAGTGTATAGCCCCTTTTGTTCAAGAGCCTGATGGTTGACGGGTGGTAACTGTTCTTAAACCTGGTGGTGCATGTCCTGAGGCTCTTGTACCTTCTATACAACTCTATACATCCTCTTAGAAATGAATATTCTTCCTCTCAATGAATGTGTCATCCACATCTAGTTGATCAGATACTGACTGAAGGAAAAGACTGTGAACATCTTGCTCACAGGTTGCCTGACCATCTCTAGTCTACCATTTGTGTTGCATACACAGAATTACAATGCAGAAACTTGCCATTCAGTGCAATTATGTGGCAAGTAAGCTACTATCCACTGTATTTCATTTACCTTGTCAGTGACAGTTTCTGCTCATTCCCCTTTCAGGCATTTACATTACTTTCCCTTAAATACACTGTTATACTTGCTTTAACTACTTGTTGTAGCTCACTGCGCAATCCTAACATTCATTGGGCAAAGAAGCTTGACTCAGATTCCCTGCTGGATTTATTATTGGCGACCTTATATTGAAAGTCTCTTGATTAAGACGCCAGCACAACAGGAAACATCATTTTTGTACACCTTGTTAAGCTGTTATATTATCTTAATAGCTTTTGACTATTGGTCTTCTAGAATGTAAAATACCCCAGCTTGTTTGGATTTCCCTGATAAAAAAAATCTAATTTCCTGTGAATCATTTGCATGGCAATGCATTGAAGGTCATGTTTGACAAATCTTATTGAATTTTTTGAAGAGGTTACTAGGAAAGTTGACGAGGGTAAAGCAGTGGATGTTGTCTATATGGACTTCAGTAAGGCCTTTGACAAGGTTCCACACGGAAGGTTAGTTAGGAAGGTTCAATCGTTAGGTATTAATATTGAAGTAGTAAAATGGATTCAACAATGGCTGGATGGGAGATGCCAGAGGGTAGTGGTGGATAACTGTCAGATTGGACGCCGGTGACTAGTGGTGTGCCTCTGGGATCTGTACAGGGTCCAGTGTTGTTTGTCATATACATTAATGATTTGGATGATGGGGTGGTAAATTAGATAAATAAGTATGCAGATGATACTAAGACAGGTGGCATTGTGGATAATGAAGTAGGTTTTCAAAGCTGGCAGAGAGATTTAAGCGAGTTAGAAGAATGGGCTGAAAGATGGCAGCTGGAGTTTAATGCTGATAAGTGTGAGGTGCTACATTTTGGTAGGACTAATCAAAATAGGACATACATGATAAATGGTAGGGCACTGAGGAATGCAGTAGAACAGTGTGATCTAGGAATAATGGTGGTGCAGAAAGCTTTTGGTATGCTGGCCTTTATAAATCAGAGCATTGAGTATAGGAGTTGGGATGCAATGTTAAAATTGTTCAAGGCATTGGTGAGGCCAAATTTTGGAGTATTGTGTACAGTTCTGGTCACTGAATTATAGGAAAGATGTCAACAAAATAGAGAGAGTACAGAGGAGATTTACTAGAATGTTACCTGGGTTTCAGCACCTAAGTTACAGAGAAAGGTTGAACAAATTAGGTCTTTATTCTTTGGAGCGTAGAAGGTTGAGGGGGACTTGATGGAGGTATTTAAAATTATGAGGGGGATAGATAGAGTTGACGTGGATAGGCTTTTGTTCCATTGAGAGTAGGGGAGATTCAAATAAGAAGACATGAGTTGAGATTTAAGGGGCAAAAGTTTAGGGGTAACACGAGGGGGAACTTCTTTACTCAGAGAGTGGTAGCTGTGTGGAACGAGCTTCCAGTAGAAGTGGTAGAGGCAAGTTCGATTTTGTCATTTAAAAAAAATTGGATAGGTATATGGACAGGAAAGGGATGGAGGGTTATGGGCTGAGGGCAGGTCGGTGGGACTAGGTGAGAGTAAGCGTTCGGCATGGACTAGAAGGGCCGAGATGGCCTGTTTCCATGCTGTAATTGTTATGTGGTTATTTTAATACCTCTTGACGAAGAGTTTCAGCCCAAAACATTGACTATCTATTCATTTCCATAGATGCTGCCTGACCTGCTGGGTTCTTTCAGCATTTTGTGTGTATAACACTTTATTCTTTCTCTTACACGAGAGCCAGACTGTGTACAGTTGTCTATGAAGTCTGAGCTAGTTTCTATTCCGATTTAACACAATTTTGTTCCTTTTCAATTTGATCTATTTAGAAATGAGCCTGGTTTTCTTTTGTTACGTCTTTGTTAATCTGTGTTGCTACTCCCAGTAAATTGTTTTTGTATTATATACCCTTTAATTCATTTGTACTACTGCCTGTTTAGACTCTTATTAGACTGCAAGTAGTGCCAAAGCCAAATACCTTGCAGAAAAAGCCAAGAAGTTGTTCTAAAATCTGATGATGTTAGGGTGGTTTGTATCCAGAAATAAACATTAAAATGGCATTTGCATCAGAATTTCCTGACATGTCGCTCTGCAGCAATTAAGGAAAGACAGCAAGCCATTGAAAGCACAACCTCTGAAGCACCCAGACAGCAGCGACAAGCATTATAGCTTCTGGGCTTGAGGCTGAGACTGCAAGTGAGAAGGGGGCAGCTCTCACATTCATTCAAAGGGGACTTTCAAGCCCATGGTCACCACTGCAGAAAGAGGCCCCTCATGCACTGGGAAATGGTGAGGGAGGGTGGATGGTTGCAGAGAGAGGGTCTGTCCATCCCGATGTAAGAAAATCTTGGCAGAGGTGGCTATTGCAGTGTCCGAGAGGAATCGTGCTTTGCACGCAATGCAAAAATGTACAAAAAGAAATTTCATGTCCTCATAAGATTTGTCAATGAGGGAATATTAACAAATAAACTTTACGCAGAGGTCGGAATATTCATGCCAGCTGCCATTCATCGGAAGCACAGTATATTGGTAGCAAGTCATTTAAGTAATTGGACCAGGGATTTATTTATTTCAGTGTTATAATCAGTGGATGAGCAATGCAGAATCCGAAGAGTTTTAAGGTGTTATTTGGGGTCCCTCACTTAATAATTTGTATGTTTCTAATGAAAGCAGTATGGAGGGGATCACTTGGCTTACATCTTGGTCTATGATTTTGAAGGTTCTTGAGAGAAAAGGATATCACCGAAGAGTCTTTTATAGCCTGCGTGAATGTTACTTACCTTCTGCTGAGTTATGAGATTTTAAAAATTTCTTCATTTTACTTATGTGTGCCAGAAGTTATTACCCAAAGGCCAGTGTTTGCAAATCAGTTTGTTACCATATGAGGCATGCTTGATGCCTCTGGACCTGTACTCGCTGGAGTTTATAGGAATGAGAGGGGATCTCATTGAAACCTAGTGAATATTGAAAGGTCGAGGTAGAGTGGTTGTGGAGAGGATGCTTTCTTTAGTGGGAGCATCTAGGACTAGTGGGCACAGCATCAGAATAGAAATGAGGAGGGATTTCTTGCAGAATCTGTCACAGGCAGTTGTGGAGCTCAAGTCTTTGGATGTATTTAAAATGGTGATTGAAAGGTTCTTGATTAGTAAGGGCATCAAAAGTTACAGGGAGTAGGTAAGGAAATGGGATTGAGAGGGAAAATACATCAGCCGTGAAGGAATGGGAGAGCAGACTTGATGGGCTGAATGGCCCAATTCTGCTTTTCAGTCTTGTGATCTTATGGTTATGATGGAGAAATATCTGGATTGGGGAGAGCTGTGCAGCCAAAAAAGGAAAGAGGGGTGAGAGGTGCTGGGAGAGAACAGCTTCTATCACACAGCCAGCATGTGGTGATGAGAGAGACCATCGGCCCCAGGCAGTCCATCAACACAGGGACCAGGTGCTGTCATTCCTAGGCAGTGATCCACTCTCACCAAACCAGGCAGGATGTAGCCCCAAGTCCATATCTCACCACTGTGGCTGTGCCGCGCTAGGTGAGGCCTGCCCAGCAGCAGACCTTAGGCTGCTCTCCACGCCAGAATGAGGGACAATCCATTGTTGGATTCATGCCAGATTCCCTGCCCAGCCATGGTGTCTGCAGTACGTATAATACGACAATGACTACTTTCAGTGCAGATTCCTTTCAAGCACTTATTCCTGGAAGTGCTTTCCGAGTGTTAAGTGAAGTACCAATGAAGTACCTACTGCAAGTTCCTGCCGTTAACAAACAGACATTATTTCTTTTCTGCAACTTTGTGTAAGTAATTCTGACATGATTTTTTTTGTAATTTATCCTTCAGTTTAGGGAAAGACTTTTGGCCAGCCAAAGGCCAGAATCACATTTCTGTTCTCCAGCCATCAGGCACCTTTCTTTTCCTCGATGACATTTTTACACACGTGTGACACTGTCCATCTTGCCACTTCCTTAGTTTATTTAAAATATGTGGTTTCAAACCATCAAATCCAGGGTTTTTCTCCTTTCTAAACCTGATACACAAATCAATCAACTCTATTCATTCAATTTTAATTGTCCCATTTTGAGATGTAACAGCTTCAAAGTGCCAAGGGGATCATAGAGGCACCATGCAGCTTCTCCGGTGTCCTGACAATATTTATTTATTGAAATACAGTGTTGAGTAGGTTCTTCTGGCTCTTTGGGCCATGTCAGCCAACAATCCCCCTGATTTAAACCTAGCCTAATCATGGCACAATCTGCAGTGACCAACTAACCAACAAACCAGTATATCTTTGGATTGTGGGAGGAAACTGGAGCACCCAGAGGAAATCCACGTGGTCACGGGGAGAATGTACAAACTCCGTCCGGGCAGCAGCAGGACTGAGGGGAAGCAGAATCAGAATCAGAATCAGGTTTAACATCACCAGCATCAGTCATGAAATTTGTTAAATTTGTGGCAACAATAAAATGCAATATATGAAAATATAGAAAAAACTGAATTGTAGTAAATATATATATATATATAGGTAGATAGATAGATATATAGATAGATATAGATATGACTAATAGTTAAACTAAGTAATTAGTGCAAAAACAAAAATAAAAAAGTAGTGAGGTAGTGTTTATGGGTTCAATGTCCATTCAGAAATTCAGAAGAATCTTCTCCCCCTTGCTCCCTTGAACATCAGAATGTGTGTTTACTAATTTCACTGATAATCTGCAATGAAATATTTTTAGATACAGGGTGGCTGCATTTCTTCTAATGTTTGACCATATAAAATTATTCTACTTTTTGTTTCCTTCAAAGGATTTCTACTAGACAAATCTTCCCTGGTAGATTACATTGAGTTTATCTGAAACTCTGTACATACCTAATTAGCACTTGCAATAATGCTTTGCAATGTTTGCCAGCTTTAATGGCATTATTAAAGATCTGTTCAATAGCCTGATCAACAATCTTTCTAAATCTTTTTATTAATATTAATAATATGGACAGAATACAGATGATATATTGATAAAGAAATTACCAACATACACATTCCATTACATATGAAAAAAAAACATACATAATAGTTACAATATAAATGAGTTTACCAAGACATAGGCCATAAGATATATGTATGGACATAGTAAATCTAAATATTTCATAATGTATAATATAAAAAAAACAGAAAAAAGAAAGAAAAATAAACAAAAAAAAAAATTATATAATGCAGAACTAACTAATCTAATCTAATAACTATAGCTAATAAGTAATATAAAAGAAAAAAAAACAAACAAAAGAGAAGGAAAAAAAAAAGTGGGCTGTTTATAATATCTCACAAAAATATGTATTCATCAATGCCGTCACTTCCGGTCCTCTCAAAATACATAAGCTAAAAGCTGGGAAATCAAATGTACTTGGCAAAGGGTCATATTACATCATATGAAAATGTTGAATAAATGGTCTCCATAACTTTTCAAATTTAATAGAAGTCTCAAAAGTACCACTTCTAATTTTTTCTAAATTTAAACATAACATAGTTTGAGAGAACCAATTAAATACAGTGGGAGGATCAATTTCTTTCCAATTCAACAATATAGATCTTCTAGCCATCAAAGTTAGAAATGCAATCATTCGACAGGCTGAAGAAGATAAATGCTGTGAATCTAACATTGGTAAACCAAAAATTGTGGTAATAGGATGAGGTTGTAAATCAATATTCAAAACCGCAGATATAATATCAAAAATATCTTTCCAATATTTCTCCAAAAATGAACACGACCAAAACATGTGAGTTAAAGACGCAATTTCAGAATGACATCTATCACAAATAGGATTTATATGAGAGTAAAAATGAGCTAATTTATCCTTGGACATATGGGCCCTATGTACAACCTTAAATTGTATTAGTGAATGTTTGGCACATAACGATGATGTATTAACTAATTGAAGAATTCTATCCCAATTCTCACTAGAAATACTAAAACTAAGCTCTCTTTCCCAATCCTGTTTAGTCTTATAAAGGGGCTCTTCATAATTATATTATAAAGTTTTGAAATAAGCCCTTTTTGAAAAGGGTCTAATTCAAATAAACTCTCCAAAGTATCTGAAGGCACAAAATTTGGAAACGTAGAGAGTACAGAATTTAAAAAATGTCTAATCTGTAAATATCTAAAAAAATGAAATCTCGGCAAGTTATATCTGTTGGATAATTGTTCAAAAGACATGAAACAATTATCTAAAAATAAATCAGAAAATCTTAGTAATCCCTTAGTAATCCATTGCCTTAGAACCTTTGGCAATTGCCATCAGACAATCACAGGATATTTTGGGTATTAATCGTGGGACAGATATTCATAAGTTATCTTTGTATGCAGATGATTTATTACTATTCATTTCTAACCCGGAGAAATCCATTCCAGCAGTTTTATCATTATTGGCTCAATTTAGTGAGTTTTCTGGGTATAAGTTAAATCTTAATAAAAGTGAATTGTTTCCATTAAATAAACAGGTCCCAATTTATGGAAATTTACCCTTTAAATTAGTTAATGACTCTTTTACTTATTTAGGGATCAAAATCACAAAGAACCATAAAGATTTGTTTGGATTTAATTTTTTACCCTTAATTGATCAGATTAAAGGTTTGTTTACTAGGTGGTCACCTTTGTCTCTATCTCTAATAGGCAGGATTAATGCTATTAAGATGGTTATTTTACCTAAGTTTTTATATATTTTTCAAGCGATACCAATTTTTATCCCGAAATCTTTTTTTACTAATGTTGACTCTAAAATTTCTTCATATATATGGCAGTATAAAAATCCCAGGTTAGGTAAAACATATTTACAGAAGACAAAAAAGGAAGGCGGGTTAGCATTACCTAATTTCAGATTTTACTATTGGGCAGCTAATATTAGATATTTGTTATGCTGGTTGAAAGATGGGGGTGGATCTTTTGGCCCTTGTTGGGTGAGTTTAGAAACTAAATCGGTATCAGCTTATGCTTTGGGTTCTATTTTAGGGACTTCTCTCCCTTTTGCTCTTTCTAAATTGCCGAAACGAATTGACAACCCGATAGTTAAACATACATTGCCTTTATGGTTTCAATTTCGGAGATTTTTTGGGTTGACTCAATTCGTTTTAAATAGTCCTATTGTATCTAATTGTTTTTTTCACCCTTCCATTATAGATCAAGCTTATTCAGCCTGATCAACAATCTTACGCAGAGCAGCAAGAAACAAATTCCAGGATTTAATTGATACTGGAGGCATTTGCTTTTCCCTGCGTCATCTGTTGCCTGGGCACTTCAAGGTGACACAAAATACGTTGGATAAAAGTCACTTAAATAACTCCACTGACATTTATTTAGGGTAACATTCTGATATATTTTCCTTCAAGTTCATGACAAAAAAACTTGTCCTAGGACTGATCTGATGCTATCGTGCAGAGCTGGTGTATAAATTCAAGAAACATTTATTTGCCTTTAGAATTTCTGGGGATTAAGTCACAATAAAAAAATAGAATTATATTTTATGTAGCAGAGTTTCATTAAAAGGGTAAATCTACTAATTTTAGTTTCAGTCCACGTTAGGAAATTATTTTTTCACTCTCAAAGATAGTGTTCATCCTTACTGCCTGACTTAATTTCGTTCCAGTAAGTCACACAAGTAAAATAATCCTTGTTTGCAAATAATCATTAAGATTCTTATACAGTATGTTCCAATGAATCTTGCTTATTTTCTCAATGCATGTATAAATAAGACCTTGAATCGTTAACACAAGGAACTTCATTGTCATTCTCTGTGGCAAATTTCCTTACATTAGTATTCATTCCAGTGATCTACACAACATTTACTGAGGAACGAACACTGTTTTTCTTGCATTAAACACCTCTTTCAGTGCGAATAGCGAGGGTATTGCCAATTAGGCATGCCACAACAATTCGGTATTCAGTCGTAACATAAAGAAGTCAGAGCAGAATCAATCCACACTTTTCCAGCAGAGCTAAATAGATTCAATAGACTTTTGTTCCTTTCTCCAATATAGAGGTCGTTAAAGATTAGTTTAAATTCATAAAAATCATAAATTATTTAAAAGCTGCTCTGAATTTTCATGTAGCAGGCCATTCGGTCCATGCTGGCTCCCTATTGAACAATCTACTGTATTCCATCTCATTCCCCTGGTTTTCCCTATAGCCTAGTAAATTATTTCCCCTCAAGTGCCTGTTAAGTTCCCTTTTGAAAGCGCCATTTGACTTCTTTTCCACCATTCTTACAGGCAGTGGGTTTAGTTTAATGCCGCTATCTGCATGAAGAAATTTCCCCTTGCATTCCTCCTTTATCACGTGTCCACAGATCCTCTGGCCAATGGGAACAGTCATGCATTATTTATCCCATTGAGAGCCATCATGATCAGATACTAAGCAGGGGTGTGCACTTCCCAATGATTTGAACCTCTGCTCTTGTCCCATGTTGCTCCATCGGTACGCTTGCTCAGAGTGGATATAGTAAAATCAGCCCAGATCTCAATGATCATATCTGACTGCTTTAAACCAATAAACATCAACAGCGTGTATATCCTTTCTTAAAAAGCATCACAGAATATTAGCGGAGCTGTGGCTGGTCAAGGAGATGTAGAACAGTTCACAGAGGATCCAAAACAGGCTCATACTGCTGAAAATAAGTGATTCAAACCAGACACAAGCAACCTTTGTGATCACACAGGTGGACAGTATTACCTTTCCAATGACCTACGAGGAGTTGCTCAAAGTTCAGAAGTTCAAAGTAAAGATATTATCACATGTATCATCATATACAGACTTGAGATCCGTTATCTTGTGGGCATACTCAGTAATTCCAATAACCATAATAGAATCAATAAAAGACTATAACAACAGGATCGATAACCAGTATGCAAAAGGCAACAAACTGCGCAAATGCGAAAAGAAATAATAATAATAATAAGCAATAAATATCGAGGTAAGGAGGTGAAGAGACCTTGAAAGTGAGTTGTAGGAACAGTTCAGTGATCAGGCAAGTAAAGTTGAGTGAAGTTATCTCCTTTGGTTAAAGAGCCTGATGGTTGAGGGGATAATGACTGTTCTGGAACCTGGTAGTGTGAGTCCTGAGGCTGGAGATCGTGACAGAGAGCACGGGAGAGAGCAACCTTCTGCAGGACAGAAAAGGAATGAACCACGTGGAATGTCCTCAACTGCATCAACACTTTAGTTAGGCAGTCTAGAGGCAACATAGTGAAATTGACTACACTGTTACACAGAACTGTGTAATGCTGAAAGGCAGAACATCTTTTGATTTGCACATTCCTTATGGAAGCGAAAGAAGCAGCAGATGCTGGAGGAACTCAATGGACCAGCCCGTATCTATTGAGGGAAATGGACAGACAATGTTCTGGGTTGAGACTCATCATCAGGACTGGAAAGAAAAAGGGGAGATTGCCAGAATGAAAAGGGCAGTGATGGTGTGGAACAAATGCTGGCAGGTTGTGGGTTTGTTTAGGTGAGGGGGGGATGATAGGCAAATGAGGGAGGGACAGTGGGAATGATTAGAAGCTGGGGGATGATAGGTGGAAGAAACAAAGACTGACAAAGATGGAATCTGATTGGAGAGGACAGTAGACCAAGAAATAGAGAAAGAGGTGAGGAGAGAAACCAAAAGGAGGAGTCTGTGTGGGAGGGGAGATGGGGCCAGAAAGATTGGAAACAAAAGTGGTGGGGCGGAGAGGGAGCAGAGGGGTGTGGTTACAGAAAGACAAAGAAATCTCTGTTCAGTTCAGAGACTATCAAGGCAAAATATGGGGTGTTGTTTCTCTAACTCAACTTGTCAGTAGAGGAGGCAGACACGTTGGTGTGGGAATGGGAAGCAGAATTAAAATGGCAGGAGATCCAGGAAGTTACAGAAGAATGAGTGAAGGTGAGGCATACAGTCATAGAACACCACAGCATCAAAACGGCCATGTTGACCCATTTGTCTGTGCCAAAGTGTTAATCTGCCTGGTGCCATCGACCTGCACCCGGACCATAGCTCTTCATACCACAGCCATCCATGTACCTATCCAAACATCTCTTAAACATTGAAATCAACCCCACATCCACCACTTCTGGTGGCAGCTCATTCCCCACACTCACCACCCTCTGAGTGAAGAAGTTCCCTTTCATTTTCCCCTTAAACATTTCACCTTTCACCATTACCTCATGACTCCTAGTTCTAGTGTCACTCAATCTCAGTGGAAAAAGACTGGTTACATTTACTCTATCAAAACATGTCATAATTTTGTATATCTCTATCAAATCTCCCCCCCCCCACCCCATTCTCCTACACTCTAGGGAATAAAGTCCTAACTTATTCAACCTTTCCCTATATCTCAAGTGCTCAGGTATTGACAGCATCCTTGTATGTTTTCTCTGCACTCTTTTGATCTTATTGATGTCTTTCCTGTAGATAGGTGACCAGAATTGCACATAATACTACAAATTAGGCCTCACCAGTGTCTTATGCAACTCCCCAACTCCTGGACTGGATATATTGATTTATCCAGACCAACGTTCCAAAGCTCTCTTTACAACCCTATCTACATGTGACGCTACCTTTAAGGGCTAATGGATCTACATTCTAAGATCACTTGGTTTTTCTGCACTCCTCAGTTCCCTACCTCTCACTGTGCAAGTCCTACTCTGGTTTGTCCTCCCAAAGTGCAACACTTCACACTGTCTGCATTCAATTCCATCTGACATTTTTCAGCCCATTTTTCTAGCTGATCCAGATCCCACTGCAAGCTTTGATAGCCTTCCTCTCTGTCCACTGCACCCCAAATCTTGGTGTCATCCACAAATTTCTGATTCAGTTTACTACATTATCATTCAGATTGTTGATATAGATGACAAACAACAATGGATTCTGGCTGCACACACTAGTCACAGGCCTCCAGTCAGAAAGCAACTGTCAACTATCAATCTCCGGTTTTGCCTGCAAAGCCGATGTCTAATCCAATTTACTACTTCATCCTGAATGCCAAGCGACTGAATCTTCATGACCAATCTCCCATGTGGCAGCTTGTCAAAGAACTTGGTGAAGTCCATGTAGACAACATCCACATCAATTTTCCTGGTAACTTCTGTAATGGATGGATCTATTTCTGTTAGAGCAATGTCTCCCTCCCCCCCACCCCCACTTAACACTACATATTGATCTGTTGTCTACACAAGCGCTGTTGTCTACGCATGCACGTTGCCCCTTCCTCACTCTCGCTGCAATGTGAATAAACCAGTTAAAACTATCTCCTGCTTCCATGCTTTTATTTAATTGATTTAATTTAGTTGTGCACCGACACAACAGATCAGTGGTGAGTATGAACCTGAATGTCAGCGAATATCACAAAAGGCACCAATGGTTATGGGACAAAATAGCAAGAGTTAAATGGCATGAGAAGGCTGTCACAGATGCTAACAAAGGAACATGCTGAATTTAAAATGAAGATAACGTGGCGACGGCTGCCGTTGGGAAAATTGACACATTTGATAGCACCAATGAAGGCTGGGAGTTGTATATCGAGAATGTTGAATTGTAGTGTAACATGAACAATGTAGCAGAACAAAAGAAAGCCCCTACACTTCTTAGCTTAATGGGTCCAAGAGTGTACAGTCTCTTACGCAACTTAGTAAACCCTGCAAAGCCAACAAGCAAGATATTTGATGAAATTGTTATAATTTTACAAAATCACTTGAGCCCTAAACTGCTGGCAATAACTGGGAGATTTAGATTTTACAAAAGGAGCCAGCCTAAAGGTAAAAGTCATAATGAATATGTTGCAGAACTGTACAAATTTTCCCAGTGTGGTGATATTAGAGATGGACTTTCTGTTGCATTAAGGGTCAGGCTTGTATGTGACATGCATAGTCAAAGCACTCAAATGTGGCTACTGGCAGAAAGAGACCTAACCTTAGAGTGGGCGTTGACCAAAGCAATATTGTTAGAGACTGCAGCAAAAGATGCAACAGACCAACAGAAAAGTAGGTTAGAACGTGAAATGCACAAAATGTCCCTCAAAACTGCAAAAAGCCAAAGGTGTTATCAATGTGGCAAATCCTCCCATGATGCAAATGACCATTGGTTCAAAGAAAAAGTCTGCATGAATGGTTGAGAAAGATCCAACTAGATTGGCACTCAATCACAGTGTGACCTCAACAGGCAACAGCAGCCCAAATGGTAGCACTAACTATAAGCTCAAAGGCATGAAGGCTCGAATTGAACTGGATGAAACAGCAACACCAAGATTCCATAAAGCACGTTCAGTGCCTTACGCATTCTGTCCTAAAGTGGACACAGAACTACAGAGCTCAGAGCTGAATAGAATTCTCTCCAAGGTTGAGTGGAGCAATTGGACCATGCCCATTGTTCCAGTGATCAAGAAAGGGAAGGCTGGAGCTGTTTGCATATGTGAGGATTTGAAGGTGAGCATCAGCCCTGCGCTGTGTACAGTGCAGTTTCCCCAGCCATGAATAGAAGACATCTTTGCAATTCTGATATCATCAAAATTGGCCCTTCTTCAATTTAGAATCTCAACCTAGGGACCAGACCTCTCCTTTTCCATAATTATTTTGAAACTTATGGCACTATGATCCTCAGACATTAACCCAACACAATCTTGTCGCCTGCCCTGTCTCATTCCCTAATAGGAGATCTAGTATTGCTCTCTGTCTCTTTGGGATCTCTATGTATTGATTAAGGAAACTTTCCTGAATACGTTTGACAAACACGATTCCACCCAGCCCTTTTACACTACGGGAAACCCAGTCAGTACCTGAAAAAGCATTTCTCTATCTTGCATTGGGTCTCACGGAAGTAATAAATGACATGATTGGAAATACTGTTTATGGCCCTGAAAGCGGTGATGGAGGAGCTGTAGGGGCAGGTATATCACTTAGCTAGTCTGCAGCAATCTGCCTGGGGGGGGGGGATTTGCATAGAGCGATGAGTGGACAAAGAAGTCATGGAGAGAGCATTCCTGTGGAAACAGAGATGGCAGGGGAAGATATACCTGGTATCCTGTTGGAGATGGCAGAAGTTGTGGAGAGTGATACTGTTTGTTGGATGTGTAGACTTGTGGGGTGGTAGATGAAGACATGGGTGAGGGCAGATGTGCACGAAATGGAGGAGATGCGGGTGAGAGCAGCATCAATAACAGTGGAGGGAGCCTTATTTTCTGAAAAAAAGGACACCTTGGATATCTTGGAGTGGAAAGTCTCATCATGAGAGCAGAGATGGAGGAAATCAGGAAAGCATCCTTGTAGACAATGGGGGGAAGTTGAGGTAACTGTGGGAGTCAGTGCATTTGTTTTTTTAAATTTTTTTTATTAGTTTTTCAAAACATTTTACAAATTAAAAACCCCAAGTCCCAATGAGGAACATTAAAACAGTGCAAAATTAAGCATACAATAACAATATGCTACAAAGGAAGAGAATTTAGCAAAAAAAAAGCACCTAAATTAAAGACAAGTAAGCTTAGTGTCCTCCCCAAGCCCACAACACAAGAAAAAACAACAGCAACTCCAGACCAACTACAACACAATATAGAGAGTATAAGTCAGGACAGCCAAACTCCCAGACTGTGAATACACTCAGCAACAGAGGATAATGCCTTCTACCAGAAAAAAAAAGGAGCTGAAAGCAAGGGACCGAAGAGAAAAAAAAATCCTAGTCAAGAGGAAGGTTATGAAAGTACTCGATAAAAGGTCCCCAGACCTTATGGAACTTTAGATCCGAATTGAGAACTGAATAATGAATCTTTTCGAGGTCCAAACAGGCCACGATATCGTTAAGCCATTGAGCATGAGTGGGCGGGGCATCATCTCTCCATCTGAGGAGGATCAAGCGTCTAGCCAGGAGAGAGGCAAAGGATAGTATTCGGCATTTGGTCGGACCCAGACATAAATCTGTCTCGCCCCAAAAACCGAACAGAGCAATTAAGGGGTTTGGTCCTAGGTGCTGATTCAGAATACACGATAACGTAGTGAAGACATCTTTCCAGAATTTCTCCAAGCTTGGACAGAACCAGTACATATGGATGAGAGAGGCCACGCCCCTCTTGCATTTATCACAGAGCGGACTAACGCTAGGGTAAAATCGAGATAGTTTAGATTTAGACATATGGGCTCTATGAACAATCTTAAACTGTAAAAGGCAGTGGCGAGCACAAAGAGAGGTTGAGTGAACCGATTTGAGAACTGAATCCCAGCTCTCCTCAGATAAGGAGATATTTAAATCCTGCTCCCACTCCATTTTGATTTTATCCATGGGGGCCCGTCGTAAGGCCGCTAGTTTATCTCGGATGATTGATATTAAGCCTTTACCTAGTGGATTCATGGAAAGAAATAGGTCCATAGCATTTTTCGCAGGCATTTCAGGGAAGTTAGGAATTAAAGGAGCAATAAAGTGTCGGATTTGGAGATATCTGAAAAAATGAGCATTGGGCAGATTGAACTTAACAGAGAGCTGCTGAAAAGAAGTGAAGCGATTATCAATGAAAAGATCTTCAAAATGTCCAATGCCCTTCCTATACCAAACCTGGAATGCTGAATCGTATGTAGTAGGTAAAAAAAGGTGATTATGAGCAATAGGGCTGGAAACGGAAAACCCCTGGAAACCATAGCATTTCCTGATCTGAGCTCATATACGCAAAGTGTGTCTAACAAGAGGATTAGCTATTGATCTGGGCAGACTACTAGGGAGTGCAGAGCCAAGAAGTGCAGAGATAGATAATTCTTTGGTGGAGCTCAGCTCCATCGCCACCCAGTTAGGGCACTCGGGTTGGCCATGGAAGAAAGACCAGAAGGTAGCACAACGTATATTAGCTGCCCAATAATATAAACGAAAGTTAGGTAAAGCCATGCTACCCTCTTTTTTAGATTTTTGGAGATGGATTTTATTAATTCTAGAGCGCTTATTCTGCCACAGATATGACAAAATAATAGAGTCTAAGGAATCAAAAAAAGATTTAGGAATAAAAATTGGGATAGATTGAAATAGGTGTAAAAATTTGGGGAGAACATACATTTTAACAACATTAATACGACCTACCAAAGACATAGATAGAGGTGACCATTGTACCAGTCTCTGTTTTATAGCATATGAAAGGTTGGCCAAGTTTTCACGAAAGAGATCTTTAAACTTCCTTGTGACTGTTGATTATGGACTACTTTAAAAGGGAGATCATGAAATGTTAGTTCTTGTGCTTCTTTATTAATTGGGAGAAGTTCACTCTTACGCAAATTAAGTTTATAGCCAGAGATCTGGCTAAACTGGTCAAGAAGTGAAAACATTAGAGGTAAGGATGTAAGTCAGTGCACTTGTAAAAGATATCTGTCTTGAGTTTAGGGTCTTGCTGAGGCCTTGTGCCTGTCAATAGAAACTTGAACAGTTTTGGTGAATTGACATAAAAATAAGTTGATTTTATAGACTGCTCAAATCTCCACTTAACCTTCCTCACCCCAAGGAGAATAAACACAGATCCCCAGCCTTCCATTGCAACTGAAACACCAGATCCCTGAATCATCCTAGTAACCCTCTTCTCAAAAATCACCAGGACATTGACATCACCCTTAAAGTTTGATAGGAACTAGAAACAATACTCCACATCCTAACCACTTTTGCTTTTATATCTTTTATTTTATTTATGAAGACTAGACTCCTGTATGCTTCACTGACCATTCTCTCAACATGTCGTTGCCTCTTTTAAATATTTATGTAATATTTAAGATTTGTTCTCCTAGGTCTCTGTGCTTTTGCACTCTCTTTATTGAGTCTATCTTTTCACCTCTCCTTTCTTTGTGCCAAAATATACTTCCTCACAATTATCCGTAGTAAATTTAATTTGACACTCTCAGCCTGTTTATATCCTCTTGCAGTCTGTTATCAGCCTTATCATTGGTTACCACATCTCCAAGCTTTATGCGGGCTTTTACTTCATCCCCAATCTTTAGTTACATTGACCACAAAAACATGTTCCTTCCTGCATTGGCCATTGAGGTACACTCTCTACTATCCCTTAATATGACAAATAACCATTTATCATGGATATTTTGTTTTATGACCTTGAGCCAATTTGAATTTGATGTGCTGTCATTATCCACTGTGTTCCTTGGAATTGAGCTTAGCTAACTCAGTTTATTTGTTGAACTTCTGAAGATGTTGAACAACTATGACAACTTTCTCTTCATGACTCTTCACTATTACTTCTTCCAATACTCTATTTAGGTTTGCCATAAGCAGTTTCATCACCATCATCATTATCTGGTGAGTTGTATAATGTAGATAATCATGCTCTTTCCATGATCATGAATGTTCTTGCAAATTTTTCCATAGAAGTAGTTTGCTATTGCCTTCTTCTGGGCAGTGTCTTTACAAGACGGGTGACCCCTGCCATTATCAATACTCTTCAGAGCTTGTCTTCTTGGCATCAGTGGTCGCTTAATGAGGACTTGTGATGTGCACCAGCTGCTCACACGACTATCCGCCCCCTGCTCCCATGGCTTCATGTGACCCTTATCAGTGGGCTGGGCAGGTGGTTAACCAGATGTTACGCCTTGCCCAAGGTTGACCTGCAGGCTAGTAGAGGGAAGGAGCGCCATAAACCTCCTTTGGTAGAGACATCTGTCCATCTCTCCCCATCTATTCTCTTAATCTTCTCCGAAAATGCTTCTTCATTTTTTTTTCCTCTAAGCAGCAACCCCTCCACTCAGCATTACCGAAGTTAAAACGTCTGGCTTGTTGTAGTTGTCTGGCATGTTTTTACACTCCTTACTAAACAGTACTGCCAATTCAGACTGGAATCAGTGTCCTGCCAACCCATGGGCTCCCAGCTGACATTAACAGCTGCCGTGTGCATCACGGGTGAATTATCAATGATCCAGCCAAAATTCCAATGGGCTTCGACAGTCTCTCTCTCTCTCCCTCTGGCAAATTCCACATGGCTCTGGTCTGATAGATATATGCAGGGTCATAAGTATGATGTATGATGTGTTCGTGATCAGCCCCTGTACCTACTGATGTCACCAGCCTAGAGCTACACTCATCAAATGACAGGGTTTCCATTGAAAGGCACGTAGCTCCCTTTAATTTTTTTTCTCAAGGAAATGGCATTAAGAAACAAGCAAGTGTACATGACAAATTCAGAACAAACTAAACATAATATCTTGAAAAGGTGAGAATTAGCAATATGAATCATCAATTACATTGTCTACCTGCTCACCTATCTTTCTGACAAGCATCATTCATTGTGAATAGAACAGTGGTAGTTGTGAAATCCTCAGGCAAGGCACTTCCACTTTAAACAGAAACACCATAACTACAGTAAGTGTGTCACGGTGAGAAGTGTGCAGAAAACTTCTACATCTCCCAGTGCTCATTTCAGCTTGCTATTTAAGCCTTAGTTTTGCATTGTGTGCAGGAACTGTGTTTGAACGGAACTGCAGTTTCTGTCATATCTTTAAAAAAGTCAAGTTATTGGACATTTTTTCCTCATTTTTTCCGCTAGCAGGGAGCCATGCCCATCGGCTATGAATATAGAATTAATAAGTGGGAATTGGATGGAAGTATGTGTGTCTTATAAACATAATTGAACCTGAATCTCTGTGATTGCCATTATTTCCTTTGTATTTCCTACCTCTGATCGATGACTAAACATAAAAGAAATCATGGAAACTGTGGTATTTAAATTATTTATGCTCAGGAATTTAAAAAAATGTTATTTGCAATGATTGCTGCAAACTTCTACAATACCATGAAGACCAATAATATGCACTAACATCTTTTGGGGGAATGTATCTGCCATCCTAACATAGTCTTAGAATCCAGTTACTTTGCCTCTCAATTCAGGGGCAAATTGGGGTGGACAATAAATACTGCCCTTGCCAGTAATAGGTAGATCCCTCAAAACTGAATAAATCTAAAACGAGTAATAGATGCAACTTCAAGACACCCAATCCTAGAATGCAACCCCTCCATTACCCGTCAGCTAAGCCCTGAATGCCAGATAGAGTCAGAGGTCCTTTTGATACGCAGGATTTTCTGCACCAAGTGGCGATCTGTCACTTTGTGTCCTCAGTGTGTTGCAAAGCCTCAGACGAGCCTGGATTGTCACATAGTCGAGGTCACTGATTGACATAAAGGTAGGTAATCACCTTAGTG
This sequence comes from Hypanus sabinus, assembly GCF_030144855.1. Lineage (NCBI taxonomy): Eukaryota > Metazoa > Chordata > Chondrichthyes > Myliobatiformes > Dasyatidae > Hypanus > Hypanus sabinus. Next base: position 52,675,385 of record NC_082727.1, read on the forward strand.
AAGGGCCCACCTTACCAGTGAGGCTGCTCTTGACCAAGCACTAAATGATTCCATTTTGCTGGTCACCTTACAATTCGATAAAGATGCAAGTGCCGGCAGTTCCAGTAGCAATCACCGGTTATTGAATCAGACATTCCAGCATTACAAGATTAGCCCTTCTACAACCATTTCCTTGACTTTCCTTAGTAATCTCAAATGTCTCCCATCCAGACCTGGCCACTATTGTCTTGTTTATTATTTATTTTAATGCCTGCGCTATTTTGTGCACTTTATGCAATCCTGGGTAGGTCTGTAGTCTAGTGTAGCTTTTTTTCTGCGTTGTTTTTTTATGTAGTTCAGTCTAGTTTTTGTACTGAGTCATGTACACCATGCTCCTGAAAAAACATTGTCCCATTTTTACTATGTCCTGTACCAGCAGTTATGGTCAAAATGACAATAAAAAGTGACTTGATGGCTTGACTTATTTGCAATAAGCATGGACAACCTTATTTAATAGCCTTTGCACCAATTCTCACTGCATTTGTTCCACTACTTCCACTTTCATTAAGGAATTGCCAGCAGCCTTTTCTTTGGTAATGACTAATACAAAGTATTCATTGTATTCCAGACCTACTTTCATCTCTGTACATATATCACCTTACTTTTCCCTAATCAGTTTCACCTTTTAAGATCCAATTGCATTTACATATTGCCAGAGGCTTTTTGCCCCCCTCTTCCTCTATACCCCACTCTGACTTTTTAACCTCTTCTCACCTGGGTCCCGTCCTCCTCCTTTTTCTTCAATGGTACATTCTCCTCACCTGTCAGATTATTTTTCTCCAGCCCTTGACCTTTCCCATCCACCTGGCTTCACCTATCAACTTCCAGCTAGCCTCTTTCCTCTCTCCATCTCTTTATTCAGACATCTTCCCCCTTCCCTCTCAGTCCTGAAGAAGGTCTTGGCCCGAATAGTTACCCTTTTCCATAGAAGCTGCCTGACCAGCTGAGTTCTTTCAGCATTTTGTGTATGTTGCCTTTTGTGTTCTTTTTATGTTACATTTTATATTATTTCCTTAGATCCTCTTTTAAAGTCCTGTTTCTATACACATCCCTTTTATTCCATATTCATCCTGTTTTTAAAGAATCAACATTCAAGATTATTTAATGCTCTTAAAGAGCATTAACGAGGATATGTTCCCAGGGCCTGATGGGATACCCTAGGTTAGTGGGAGAGGCAAGAGAAGAGCTTGCTGGAGCCTGGACCAATATCTTTATATCCTCCTTATCCACAGTTGTGGTCCCAGAGGACTGCCGAGGAGATAATGTTGTACCATTTTTAAAGAAGGGAACCAGGGGTATTCCTGGAATCTATAGACTGGTGAGTCTCATGTCAATGGTAGGGAAGTTACTGTAGAGAATTCATGAGCATTTGGAAATCCATGGCCTAATTAGAAAGAGGCAGCATGGCTTTGTACGGGTCAGGTCATGTCTTACTAACTTGACTGACTTTCTCGACGAGTGCGATTGAGGAAGGTAGAGTTGTGTATGTTGTTTAAATAGATTTTAGTAAGGCATCTGACAAGGTGCCTCATGGAAGGCTCATCCAGAAGATTAAGGAGCATGCTTTCCACAGTGTATTGGTTGTTTGGATTCAGAACCGACCTACCCATAGAACACAGAGGGTAGTGGTTGAAGGGACTTATTCTAGCTGGAGGTCTGTTATTAGTGGTGTTCTGCAGGGACCTGTACTGGGACCTCTGCTCTTTGTCATGTATATACATGATCTGGATGAAAATGTAGATGGGTGGGCTAGTATGGTTGCAGATGAATAGTGTTGTGAGAAGACTGGCAAAGAATATTACAGGGTATAGTTCATTTACAGATATGGACGGACAAGTGGCAGATGGAGCTTAACCTGCCAAATGTGAAATGTTGCATCCTGGTAGGTCAAACGCAAAGAGACAGTACACTGTTAAGTGCAAGATTCTTAACAGTGTTGATGAACCAAGGGATCTTGGAGTCTAAGTTCATAGCTCCCTAAAAGTGGCTACACAGTTAGAAGCCTTATGGCATGCCTGCCTTTATTAGTCGAGGCAATGAGTTCAAAATCCAGCAAGTTATGTTGCAGCTTTATAAACTCTAGTTTGGCTGTGCCTGGAGCATTGCATACAGTTCTGGGTACCCACTTACAGGAAGGATGTCCAGGCTTTGGAGGGGTGCAGAAGAGGACGTTGCCTGATTTAGAGGACATATGCTGTCACAAGAGGCTAGATAAACTTAAGTTATTTTCACTGGAGTGGAGGGGAGATCTGATAGAGGTTTATAAAATTATGAGGGGCATAGATAAGTAGACAGATAATATCCTTTTCCAAGGGTTAAATTGTCTAATACCAGAGGGCATGCACTTAGGGTGAGAGGGGGTAATTTCAAAAGATATATATGGGACAACCTTTTTAGGCAGGGAGTGGTGGGTGTCTGGAATGTGCTGCCTGGGGTGATGGTAGAGGCAGATACATTACAGACTTTATAAATGAAAGAAAAATGGAATGATTTGGAAATTGGGTAGGCAGAAGAGATTAGTTTAGTTAGACATTTGGTTATTAATTTAATTGGTTTGGACAACATTGTGGGCTGAAGGGCCTGTTCCTGTGGTCTACTGTTTTATGTTTTTTATCATTTCTAGTATGCAAACGTAAAGAGGAACAAAATAACTGTTACTCAGGATCCAATGCAGCACATAAAAAGCGCAGTAAGAGAACACAAAAATTAAAAAAAAACACAGTAAATTATATATTGCATAACTTGCATACATCGATTGGTTGTATGTCCATAAGGTGATGCTAGGCACGTGAGTGGATGTAGTAGGGAGTATTCTGAAGTTATGTGAATATAGCATATATTAATTCAAACAAGAGCAAGTCTTCAGTTTTTATTGTAAACTGCAAGCAGTATGTTGAAGTTAAATGCATGCTGGCTCACAGACTGAGAGATTTCATTTGCATCAGCCAGACATTAAGACAATGGGGTTGTGTTAATTTCAATGTATCAAGTATGGGAAGTTTGCAATTAGTTTGTCTCAGCAAAAAAGTATTTGATCAATCAGATGTGTCTCCTGCTGTAGATGAGCAATTCAAAGGAAGCACTGCCAGTCCAAGTACTGAATCAGAGTCAGAATCAGAATTAGATTTAATATCACCAACATATGTTATGAAATTTGTTGTTCTGCAGCAATGGAACATTGCAATACATAGTAATAAAAACTATAAATTACAATAAATGGCTGAGTTTACAACTTTCTGCAGCTTTTTCTGATGCTGTGCAGTGGTGCCTCCATACCAGACTCTGGTTTATTAAAGTAAACCATGCAATTCTAACTATTGAAACTGTATTGTATCACCTACTGTTGCCAGAGGGTATATAGAGTATATGTGACGTACTTTTGAGTTTGTGAGCCTGTACTGAGCGTCTCCAGGAGAATGCCTGCTTGCTGTGATGAATGAAGACTTCAATACCCCCAGCTTCAGTGTCTCTCTGGTTACTTCAGTCACAGTCACAACAGTCTGTACATAAGGTGACTCTGACAGGAATTGATAATGTAGTGGTGGTGGGGTGGATTAGTGGGTGGAGGTGTTCATCAGCTTGAGGAAAGAAACTGTTTTTGAGTCTGGTGGTCCTGCTGTTGATACCTTGCAGCTTCCTCCCTGACGAGAGTGGGGCTAGCAGTACGTGAGCAGGGTGGGTGGGATCCTTCATGATGACACAACCATTGTTGGCAGAACCTCAGATGGAATCAGGGGGTGAACAGGAGCGAGATGTACCAGCTAGCTGAGTGTTGTCGTAGCGACAACCTTGCACTCAATGTTAGTCAGACCCAAAGAGCTAATTGTGGACTTCAGAAAGGGTTTTAATGAGGAAGCACAAATCACCTCATAGCGGAACCAGACGTGGAGAGAGTGAGCAATTTCAAGTTCCTGAGTGTCAGTATCTCTGAGGAACTACTCTGGTTGCAACATACTGATGTAGGTATAAAGAAGGATGGCAGTGGCTATATTTCATTAGGAGTTTGAGGAGATTTGGCTTGTCACCTAAGACATTAGAAAGCATCTACAGATGTACTGTGGAGAGCATTCTGACTGGCTGCATCACTGTCTGGTAGGGGTGGGGGGGAAAGGCTGCTGCAAAGGGTTGAAGTAAGTTGCAGAGTCATAGTAAAATTAGTCAGCTTCGTAGTACCAGAATCAGAATCAGGTTTATTATCACCAGCATGTGACGTGAAATTTGTTAACTTAGCAGCAGCAGTTCAACGCAATACATAATTTAGCAGAGAGAGACAAAAATAATAAATAAAATAAAACATAATAATAATAATAATAATAATAATAATAATAATAATAATAATAATAATAATAAACAAGCAAATTAATTATGTATATCAAATAGATTTTAAAAAGTGCAAAAACAGAAATACAGTACATTAAAAAAAAAGTGAGGTAGTGTCGAAAGCTTCAATGTCCATTTAGGAATCGGATGGCGGAGGGGAAGAAGCTGTTCTTGAATCGCTGAGTGTGGGCCTTCAGGCTTCTGTACCTCCTCCCTGATGGTAACAGTGAGGAAGGGGCATGCCCTGGTGCTGGAGATCCTTAATAATGGACGCTGCCTTTCTGAGACACTGCTCCCTAAAGATGTCCTGGGTACTTTATAGGCTAGTGCCCAAGATGGAGCTGTCTAGATTTAAAACTTTCTGCAGCTTCTTTCAGCCCTGTGCAGTAGCCCCTCCATACCAGACAGTGATGCAGCCTATCAGAATGCTCTCCACAGTACAACTAGAGAAGTTTTTGAGTGTATTTGTTGACACACCAGATCTCTTCAAACTCCTAATAAAGTATATCCACTATCTTGCCTTCTTTATTATTACATCGATATGTTGGGACCAGGTTGTTGCTGCAGCACAGTTCCACTAGTTGGCATATCTCACTCCTGTATGCCATCTCGTCACCACCTGAGATTCTACCAACAATGGTTGTATCATCAGCAAATGAATAGATGGTATTTGAGCTATGCCTAGCCACACAGTCATGGGTATATAGAGAGTAGAGCAGTGGGCTAAGCACACACCTCTGCGCCAGTGTTGATTGTCAGCGAGGAGGAGATGTTATCACCAATCTGCACAGATTGTGGTCTTTTGGTTAGGAAGTCAAGGATCCAATTGCAAAGGGAGGTACAGAGGCCCAGGTACTGCAACTTCTCAATCAGAATTGTGGCATTAAATGCTGAGCTGTAGTTGATGAACAACATCCTGACATAATAGACAATAGACAATAGGTGCAGAAGTAGAGCATTCGGCCCCTCGAGTCTGCACCGCCATTCTGAGATCATGGCTGATCATTCACTATCAATACCCAGTCCCTGCCATGACCCCATATCCCTTGATTCCCCTATCCATCAGATATCTATCTAGCTCCTTCTTGAAAGCATCCAGAGAATTGGCCTCCACCGTCTTCCGAGGCAGTGCATTCTACACCTCCACAACTCTCTGGGAGAAGAAGCTCTTCCTCAACTCTGTTTTAAATAACTGACCTCTTATTCTCAATCCATGCCCTCTGGTACTGGTACTGGTACATGAGTGTTTGTGTTGTCCAGGTGTGGAGAGCCATTGAGATTGCGCCCAAGTATCCAAGACACCTTCAAGGAGCAGTGCCTCAGGAAGGCGGCATCCATCATTAAGATCCCCCACCACCCAGGACACGCCCTCTTCTCCTTGCTACCGCCAGAAGGCTTGAATGCTTGAATCACTCAGTGATTCAGGAAGAGCTTCTTCCCCTCTGTCATCCGATTTCTAAACGGACGTTGAACCCATGAACACCACCTCACTGCTTTTTCTTTATTTATTTCTGTTTTTGCACTTCTTATTTTAAATTAACCATTTAACATACATATTTATATTCACTGTTTTGCATTGTATTTCTGCTGCAAAGTTAACAAATTTCACGACATATACCGCTGATTCTAAACCTGATTCTGATTCTATTACTGGACCTTTTCCAGCACCATTTTCTATTATACGCATGCCCTTGATATATGTCACGATAAAATTGGGTTCAATAAGTACATTTAATGTCAATGAAACGTTAGGACCCCAAAGCACCCCCCCCAGCTCCTCCCTCCCACGCACAAGCAGCAGCAGGGCAGTGATACTCCCCTCCCCCACCATCAATAATGACAGAGACTTGCAGTACCCCAAAGACTACTCATTCACCTGGTAATTTGACATACCAGGGTGTCCCTCTCTCCCTAATAAGGGAAAGAGAGGTGTCCCTGTTTCACAGTGAGAGGGGACACATAACAAACCACTCGCTGATTTATGATGTTAAAAGTCTGTTGCATCGCTTTTTCTGAGCTCTGGGCCCAGAGAATCTGCCCCGGAAAGGCTTAGATCTCTGGACACACAGATGGCAGCCAACCCACTGCTCCAGACGTTCCGTGTTCACCTAGCGTGGTTTTGGTATAATTGACGCACGATCCATTTGACCCATATCTCTAGATTCAACAATGCCACTTTCATCCCTGAAAACATACAGATCAAGTAAGTTCTCTGTAATATAGTTCAGAACTTTTTTCTCCTCCTTTTTCTTTTATTCTATTTTTATCACAATTATCAATTTTATCAATTTATAATTGAATGTCAAAGATATACCACTGTTTAACTCTTGAGATGCTCTATCTGAAGTTGACCATTTTGTGGGCTGCAGGATATCTTCAGTAGCAAGCTACAACCTTCTTGTTTCTGAACTCCAACCAATGAATTTTGTTCTTCACTGTTCAAGGATATTATCTCTCTCCAGCACTATAATATTTTCCTTGCTGGACGTCACCCACCTGGTTTTTCTTCTTAATATCATCTTGAACCATTATTTTAGTCTAAGTAACTTCATTTTGTGTTCACTTTTATTGCAATCTTTATGATTCAATATCTAAAGTTTACTTCATAGTCAATCATAGTTTTTTACTTTAACAATGCTGACATTGAAGATCTCCACATTTGAAGGAGAAAGAATTGTCTAACTTCAATTTTATCTTTGACTCACTGTCTTAATTTCTCTGATAAGACCGGCTGTTCTCTCCACTTCACCTCAATTTGAAGATCTTGTTCAAACTGTGGATTCCTCTGCAGGTATTGGCATTACAGTTCCATGATGAGAGCTTGAGGAATCTGCATAAAAGCAATGCAAAGTAGACATTTGCTCTCCGCCTGTCAAAGAAAGATGAAGAAAAGAGCTGTCATGTATGAAGGCCCTTGATCAGCCATTCTGATAGAGCACAGGAGGATGCCTGCTTAACAGGCACCAGACAAACTTTACTGATATGTACAGTACTCTTGGATTTTAATCTTTCTCTGCTTAATTGGCAAAGGAACAGGAACTCAAACTGCTTGAGAAGCACGCCACTTACTGCAAGATCTTTTGCTTACAGATGTGTGTAAAACAAATCAGAGTCCTCCATTGTCTCATTTATAGCTTTACTGCTTGCAATATTTCTGATGTTACAGATCCAGTTCTTTTTCAAGTGGTGAAGTGAGAAAGATGGTTTCATTGCAGAAGTTCTAGGTCATTCAATGTGAAACATATGATCATGTGGAAGTGAAGCTAGTGCCAACAACTGAGGTAATTCCCCATTTCAGGCACTCCATATGAACCAAACTTTAAATCAGATGTGGATCAGCATGACTCATAGTAGAGGGCAATGTACTTAATTTATCAGAAAAATACAGCAACTTCTGCACAGTCTACGTAACCATTTTTGGGTTCTAGGCATCACTGGTAAGGTCTTATTTATTTCCCATTCTGAATTCCCATGAGGAGGTGGATAGTGCTGGGAAGGTACTGTTGGATGGGAAGTTTCTGGCCCTGTGACAATGATAACAGTTTGAATTTAAGGTCATGTGAGAATTGGAGGGAAGTCTCTAGGTAATGGTATACCTGCATGCCTGTAGCCCTTGCCCGAGCTGCTGTCAAGGTAGATTTGAGAAATAATGACTGCGCAACAATCAATCAATTAATCAACCAATAAATAAATAAATAAATAAATAAATAATATTTATATATATAAAAGTTCCCTGTGTTTTGACAGCTTTGCTGTCATCCAGGCAAAAGGCCTGGTGTTTTTCATCACCCTCTGGATTTGTGCTTGTAGACGAGTTAAAAGCTTTGTGATGTCACCATAGGCTACTCAGCTCTAATCTGTCCTTGCAGTCATTTTACTTATGTGGTTGGTTTAGTTGAATTCTGATCAAGAGTGATTGTCTGCCAAGTTGATAGTGTGTTACTTGGCCATGATGATGCCATTGAATCCCAAGGATAGGCTGTCAGTCACTCTCTGGCTAGATATGGTTATCATCCAAAACCTGTGTCACAAACTTGCCTCTTAATATTCTGTGCTTGAATGTTGACCAGTTCCTGACGCCCATGTGATTTTTTTGCATGGAATTGGACATTGTGTAATTACTGGCAAACACCCCGCTTCTGGACTTCTGAGGGAAGGAAGGCTACGAAAGATTTCACACTTTGTGAGTCATAGCAAGGTGATCGGGTACATTAAAACGAAACTTCTTTTAGCAGTAAATAAGGGTATAAAGTTATTAATGCATGTGCAAAAACAGGAAGTGCTGCAAGCATTCATTAACTCAATGAGCATGCATGGAGAGAACAGATAAGGGAATAAGATTTAATTTGGCCTGCTCAGATTTAAACAATGCAGTGTTTGCCTACTATTGGCTTACTGCCCAGCTTATACAGTACAAAAACTTCAACTGAAACCCTATTCTATCAGGTTCTGAAACTCCCCCTGAAATTTCAGGGGGAAATGATATTTTCACCCATACACTTACTTCATTTGAAATGCAGAGAACTCCAATTGCCATCTTTGGAGAGAATCTGGTGGGTAGCAGTCTGCTCCCAGTCTGTCTGCTGTTCAGTCCAAGAGGAGTATAAAAGTCAGCAGTATCATTCTTCTGTGGTTCCCCGGGCCACAGACAAGTCGACTGCTGCCCACTATCACCCATCCACAATGTTGCTCTTTCCACTGATTCATCTCCCCATCCCTGTATTCTTTCTCCGAACATGTCTGTTTTCTTCTTGTTTTCAATGTGTAACATTCTGAACATGTGGTATGTGACCTGTTGCGCCAGCCCCTTATAGACAACAGGGCTGTCAGGGGGCTGTCAGGGCTGTGAGGGGGTTAAAATAAAGCCATTTATTTTTGTAGCATCTCTACCAAAAGATTACCATGTCCTCTTTGCACTAATATCTTGATTGGCTCATTGACTAATTTCTTTAGATTTCAAATATCCACGAGTTTTTAAGGAATGTCCTTGCGGATGCCAGAATGGAAAACATTGCGAGACCAAGGAAAAATTGAAGAACAACCAAATCAAGTTTCCAGCACATTCTGATGTTTTACAGTCAAGTACTGCTTTGAGTCAGATGTCTTTGGAGTGTTGATTCTTCATCGGAATGTCACATCTAAGCAGATTATACGGTGGGATAGTTGAGCGATTGCACCCTGGTCTGCAAAAGTGCAGGAATGTAGGAAGTTGCAGAGAGTAGTGGGCCCATCCCATTAATTCATTGGCACATTCCTCTCCAACCTTGCAAGCATCTGCTTGAGGTGCTGCCTCACTAAGACACCATCCAGGCCATATCATCTTCTCAAAGCTACCAACGGGCAGGAGGTAGGGAAGCCTGAAGTCCCACACTGTCAGGTTCAGGAATTGCTACCTACCTTCAACCATTCCATATTTAAACCAATCAGAGTAAACCGAACTTCACCTCCATAAAGCAATGCTAACACAGTTTAGAGCACTTGCACTACAATGTATTTTATTTACGTACACAACGTTGGAAGTATTCTTTGATCCACAGCAGTTGTATTTTTGTGAATGGATTTTATTTTTTGTTCTAATTGTGCTCTTCCTTGTATAATTTGGTATAATTAACATTCAGCTTCTTTTTTCTTCTTAATGTTTTGTTTCCGACACTATAAGCCTGCGATGCTTTGCAAAAAATGTAAAAAGTAAAAAAAAACAAGCTTTTTATTAAATTAGTGTATACATGCACTTGTGTACTGTGTATGATCATGGCAATGAACTCAAACTCAAATTAAACCTAGATTCAGCAAACTTGCTGATGGAATGTTGCTGAGGATTTACCATGCAGAAATGGGAATCCACCTTCTTTTTCTGGCATATGAACAAATGGATGAACGAACTCAGAACCACAGGTAATTTTAAACTAGTTCTAAAATTAGTGTGAAAGTGTCGCTTGCTGCAATTTCACAATGGGAGAGAATTCTAGTTACTAATACGACAGTGTCATAAGCACATTCAGAAATTAGCTTTCAGCACAAAGTGTAACTGTGGCAATCTGGGCTGCTGCAAATATTATTTCCCTGATTATCCTACTCCCACTGTGATAAGCATCAGGGTTATAAAGCTGCTTTGTCTATTTTCTGTCAGAAACCAATCACAAGGACAGCACACAAATTATTTATTCTAGCAGTGAAAACACCCAGTGTAACAATGTGTGCTGCAAATTTCCACTTCTTAGCAAAATGCCACTGATAAAGGCAATCAATGTTTTTAAAAGTTAGCGATAAATTATGCTTTACATTTAAATAGAAATGATTCTGCTATGACAAAATATTTGTAATTATTCTAGAGACTAAAATAATGTTTCCAAATGAATACCCATGTTATTATTAATAACCCATGCCCTGCTAACTAAGCTTGTCAGTTTGACATGTATTCTAAATAAATGCAAGGTAAAAAGAAAATTAAAGGGGTGGCATGGTAGCATAGTAGTTAACATAATACTTTACAGTGTACGTGAGCCGGGTTCAGTTCCCGCTGCTGCCTGTAAGGAGTTTGTACGTTCTCCCCGTGACCGCGTGGGTTTCCTCCAAGTGTTCCAGTTTCCTCCCACAGTCCAAAGATATATCTGTTAATAGGTAAATTGTCTCATGATTGGGCTAGGGTTAAATCAGGGGATTGCTGGGTCTCACAGCTCATAGGGCCAGAAGCAATGTATCTCAATAAATAAATGATAAATAACAGAAGGATGATTTTAACCAATTATTTTATTATATTATATCTCAATACCATAGCAACGTTTACATAATGTAATGAAATTAAATTCTCACATACTTCACAACAAATATCTCACACACAATTTTTTCTTCATAAAGTTAGACATTAAGATGGAATTGCAATATTTTCATTCATTTACATTTACTTCAGAGTGATTTCATTGTCGAGTTCAGGAGTTTCTAACCTGGGGTTCATGAATTCCTTGCTCCATGGCATAAAAAAGGTTGGGAACCCTTGATCTAGGTAGTCACCAATTTCTTGGTGTTACTTTTTGAGTTGGTGATGCCATTACATACAAAATAGTATGTTGTGGTAGATAAGCTGTGGATGTAGGATGTCTAAATGTGTAGTAGAGAATTGCTTATCTAAAGTAAGATATTCTAATCCCATGATTTTGGGTATCAATCATGCTATACATTCTACACTTATTTTAAAATATCTTGGAACAGTATCCAATATTCTCATTGATCTACATGGAACATGATGGACCAAATTTCATCAGTAAAAGTTTTAATTTTCCTTACAAACTGCTGACATTTAACACTTATAATGGATATTCACTTCTTGCATGAGGGGACTCATGTTTTGCTAAACTCTCTTTCCAGACACAACAGCTGCCATTGACAAGTTCAGACAGATGTATGTAAACTTCCAACTATATGCACTCTTTAACTTCTGGTCATAAGTGGGAGCCAGTCTTCAATTCTCAAAATACAAATAGAAGCAGTAATCAGTTTAAAGTTAAAACAAAATACTGTCTATAGAGTAACTTCGCAAACAAGCTGTGTAGATAGCCTCAGACTTGTTGGCTCACATCATGAGGTTAACTGCTTGAGATGTCCACTGCAAGGCAATGGGTTATTTAATTTAGCTTATTTCAAAACAGACAATGCTGACTAAATTGCCTAAGTCCAGGGAGTTTGCAGATCAGATGGATAATATCATTTAGCATATTAAATAACTGACCTATTAATGCTGGGAGTTTTATGTACTCAAGGAAGTTAGCTTCTCAGCATTAATTGTAGCTATCTGGAACTATGTTTCCAAAAGGCTTTTAGACCATTTGTGTAAACATGGTATCTGAGGAAATATCATATACATGAAGTCACACAATTAGCAAAGAAGCAGTATAAACATAGAGAGTAGATCAAGCTTATTAGGAATGAGGTAAGGAATGTCAAGAAGCATGAAAAAAATGGGATTAATTAGAACCCATTCCTCTGGCTTCAGCTTCTATGACAGATGCTTCATTTGTCTTTTTGATTGGTATAACATTTAGTTTATAGGAATTGTACTTGTGTTTTGGAAATCCTTTGCATTTTCAGAATATTTTGTGTTTTAAAAATGGTTGGTAATTTAGAAATGTTTAAAATATAAACCCTTTGTGAGTTTTGAATACGTTTTAAAGTGTCGTTTGGTTTTAAACATGTATCACTGATATAAACTGTGCTGTAAACTACTTTGGTAACTAAATGACTTCTCCTTGGTAGGGAGGGGGACCACTGATTAAATAGTGGTTATTGGCAGCAAAACTCACCATGAGAATAAACAGAGAAGTTAGCTAGTCTTGTGAAGTTTGGGTAGCTATAGAATAATACCCCTTTAGTGAGAGTTCTCATGGCTACTTACATCCAATTGGGCTTAAGGTCTTTGTTTGTGTTTAGAACTTAGCAGTCAGCAAACCCAATACCATCACACACCTAGAAACTCAGGCAAATCCCAGACCTGCTGAGTGATCCTGTCAGTACATCCATCACAGGACTTGGGAAAGATTCAAATGAAGAGCATGAACTCACTGAGGTTCCTGTGGACGCTGCTCACATTTCCCAAACCCATGCATTTAAACAAAGATTTCACAGTGGTGGCAAAGAAAGGTAAGTTCCAATTTCTTTTATTATTTGTTTGTAATAATACCTTAAATTATTTAACAAAATCCTTAATGTGAGCTTTCTTACTTCAAAAAAAACTTCTAAAAATAGCTATTACATTTTTAACAGTTTTTGAATGCTTCCAAAAGACAGTTAAGCTGAGGTTTTGTTAATGTTTTGTGGATGGAGCTAATTTCATGAACAAAAATTGTTGTTCAGTGCCATATTAATCAGTAAGATTGGCCTTGGGGATTCTGTGTTAGCTGAGTGCAGAGCAATGGAGTATCTAGGTGATGACCATCAGGCTTGTGAACTAGTGTGAACCAACTTCACTCACCTCAATGTTGAATGGATCATTCTTCAGTCTCCTCTGTTCCCAAACTTGTGTCGTTTTAAACCAAAGAATCGAACTAAATTTGTTTAAACCAAATGATCTCTAAGTAAAACCATATATCAGGTATTATAATTATTTTACTGGAATGGAAATAAAGGGTATCCTATAGACTGTGTAGTAGGCCTCCGTTAGTCTCGATAGACCATGGATTTGCACCTTGGAAAGTTTCCAGGGTGCAAGCCTGGGCGGGGTATTTTTTTATGGAAGACCGGCAGTTGCCCAAGCTGCAAGTCTTCCCTCTCCACGCCACCAATGTTGTCCAAGGGAAGGGCATTAGAACCCATACAGCGTAGGACCAGTGTCGTCACAGTACAATGTGTGGTTAAGTGCCTTGCTCAAGGACACACACACACAGCCTCAGCCAAGGCTTGAGATGACTAGATGAACGCCTTAACCACTTGGCCACATGCCAACACATCCTACAGACTATTGACCTAGAGACTCAGTTTCAAGGTCTCTACAATTCAGTATTATTTATTGAATTTATTCTATTTATTATTTGCATGATTTGTCCTCTTTTGCACATTAGATGTTTGTCAGTCATGGTCAAGAATGGTTTTTCATAACGTTATTTTATTTTTTATTTTTTCTGTAAATATCTGCAAGAAAATGAATCTCAAGGTAGTATATGACAACATATGAAGAATTTGCTTGTAAATTGTGAAATGGTTCAGTTATGCATATCTTACATTACTTTTTGTAATCTGTACCAACTTGAATAAAAATAAAACCAAGGCACATGTTGCATTAAAAGTTGATTGACTTTCACTCTGCTCTCTGAAGACTGATATCCATTTGTCAAACTCTATGAGCTGATGAAATGAATATGACTTTTGAATCAATAGAAAGAATTTCAAAACTTTTTCAACATGATTCATTGATAGCATCTTAACCTAGTGCTAGTGCTGTTTTTCCATGATATTTATGTAGTGAATGAGTTTTAGGTGTTACTAGGAACTATCCTTTTACTTTGTCACAATGTTGCAAGGTGAAGGCCACTTTTATTGGAGAGGCTGATGTTTATAAGTCCACTATTTGCATAAGGTGTGTGAAATACAATACCATTTTCACTTGCAAAGTACTTTGTATTGTTTCTACCTCTTACCATTGACTCATCTAGCAGAAATTTTGCAAAGCCAACCAGCTGAGAACTATATGAAATAGGGCCAAAAGGGGTGAAAATGGACACCTGAATCCTTCATTCTCCTCTGTTCCCAATCTTGTGTTATATTAAACCAAAGAACCAATCTAATTTATTTAAAACCATAGAACCATAGAATATTACAGCGCAGAAACAGGCCTTTTGGCCCTTCTTGGCTGTGCTGAACCATTTTGGCTGTGCCTAGTCCCACTGACCTGCACCTGGCCCATATCCCTCTACACATCTCTTACCCATGTACCTGTCCAAGCTTTTCTTAAATGTTAAAAGTGAGCCTGCATTTACCACTTCATCTGGCAGCTCATTCCACACTCCCACCACTCTCTGTGTGAAGAACCCCCCCCCAATGTTCTCCTTAAACTTCTCCCCCTTCATCCTTAACCCATGTCCTCTGTTTTTTTTTCTCCCCTAGCCTCAGTGGAAAAAGCCTGCTTGCATTCACTCTAAGTATACCCATCATAATTTTATACACCTCTATCAAATCTCCCCTCATTCTTCTACGCTTCAGGGAATGAAGTCCTGACCTATTCAACCTTTCTCGGTAACTCAGTTTCTCGTCCCGGCATAACGTCCTTATAAATTAACGTCCTTCTTTGCATGCTTTCAACCTTATTAATATCCTTCTTGTAATTTGGTGACCAAAACAATGGATTTAAAGTGATCTCTAAGTAAAACCACACAGTCAGGTATTATAATTTTAACAAATTATCTAAGAAAGGCTGTGCTGACATTGGAGAGGGTTCAAAGGGGGTTTGCAGAAAAGATTCCAGGATTGAATGGCTTGTCACCTGAAGAGCATTTGATGGCTCTGGGCCTCTACTCACTGGAATTCAGAAGAAAGAGGGGTGACCTTGTTGAAAGGCCTCAATAGAATGGATGTTTCCTATGGTGGGAAAGTCTAAGACCATAGGACACTGCCTCAGAGTAGAGGGGTGCCCCTTTAGAATGGAAATGAGGAGGAATTTCTTTGGCCAGAGAGTGGTGAATTTGTGGAATTTGTTGTCACAGGCAGCTGAGGAGGCCAAGTCACTGGGTATATTTAAGGAGAGGTTGATAAATTCTTGACTAGTCTGGGTATGAAGGAATATGGGAAGAATGCAGGAGTTTGGGGTTGAGAGGAAAAATGTATCAGCCATCCATGATGAAATGGCAGAACAGAGATTATGTATGGACCTAAGAGTTTACTTCTGCTCCTATAACTTATGTTCTTAATATCTTAATCCTTAAGGAAATAAGGAGATTTATTTGCACTTTGCTAATGTTAACATGACTTTAATTCTCTTTTACTTTACTGATTTGAAATGTAGTGGTTAAAAATATAATATGGACAAAAAATAAATGGTGACATATATGTACATTGGTAATAAATTTACTTTGAACTTTGAAAATACATGAGATGTCTTAACTGGAAAGTTTAATTCACTTCTAATGGCCCTGAAACTAATCGAGTTATCATATCATATCTTTAGGTTGGATGCCTCGTGGGTTGTCAGTATAAGATGGTTTATGTTGCAAGGTAAGGAATAAAATCAATGTTACTGAAGTAATCTGCAATACTCACATTTCAAAGCTGGATGATTCACTGGATCAGAAAGTAAATGAAGAGTCCACATAGATGAATAAAAATTGAGAGACCTGGTACTCCTATTCTGACAATATAGTAATAACTGGCAGCTGTTCAGTTACATTTTGTGACCAAGGCTGGTAATTTATCATATCTTTACAATTCTGCCCCAAGCCATCTTTCTTATCAGATCTGAATTCTTCCAACAATCTGTCAGAGATGATGGGTGCATCAATTTATGTCTTTAGCTAGGTCTGCAACACCATAAATTGCATGAAGCATTTTATAAACTCATTGCTGGGACTTCCTTTATTCCAGAGTCCAAGTCTAACTGGTCCAGAGACTATCCATTTCTCAATTTGTCAATTTATAAAGTAAAAATTACAAGCATTGTTAAAATAAATTTTAAGCTATTTCCTGCAAAGTAGTTATCAGATTATCTGGAACCCTCAATGTTTATATGTTTTTAAAACAAGAAATTTAAAATGGATTATCTTGTTAAACATGGTGAAAAGCTACGCTGACTCTTGGCTCATTCAATCTTGTGCTAGCTTTTTAGTTTTATGGAGAAAAAATGTTAGCTTTTGAATTAATTTCTAAGAAAGTAAAAAGAAGGTTGGATTCATTGAAGGACTTTGCAGAAAAAAATAGCATTTAGCTCACTAGTCATATACAGTACTTTATGTGGTATTTTACATTTTGTTCTTCTCCAAGTTAGGGGAAGAGTTTGATGCTCTTCAAGGTTCCTCAGAGCACTGTTCTCTCCCCAACAGCTTCAGCTGGTTCATCAACAACATTCACCCTTGTGCACTCAGGAATCCTTTCTGTACATGGAGAAAAGAGGTCTGCCATCAGTACAGGGCAGAGTCACTGAGGCTAATAGATTAGTGGCAGTGTTAATGGTGGGACTTTGAGATGGGGTAGAGGAGGTGATGGGGACTGGTGGAAGTGCACATGTATGGTGGGGATGTTGCAAGGTTTGGCTGTTACAGTAGTAATTTTAGTAGCAAATCCAGTTTTAGTAATTTTCTTAGAGGATTTACCTGAGGAGTTTCAGTGTTGGATTCCAGGGCCTTGGGGACAACTTGATATTTGACATCTACATGACTTTTGGCACCATTGAGCACACCTACATGAAGCATGGTCTCAGGAAAGCAGCATCCATCTTCATAGACCCCCACCACCCGGGACATACTCTCCTCTCACAGCTGTCATGGAGAAGGAGGTGCAGTAGCCTCAGGACTCACACCACCAATTTCAGGAACAGTTATTACTCCTTAGCCATCAGGCTCTTGAACCAGAGGGGATAATGTCACTCAACTTCACTTGTCACATTTTTGAAATATTGCCACAACCAATGAACTCACTTTCAAGCATTCTTGATCTCATGTTATCAATATTTATTGTTTATTTATTTATTATTATTGTTATTATTTCTTTTTTTTATTGGGCCAATTTGTAATCTTTTGCAGACTGGTTGTTTGCTCAGTTGGTATGGTCTTGCATTGATTCTGTGATGGTTATCCAACTTGTTGAGTATACCTGCAAGAAAATGCGTCTCAGGGTTGTATATGATGACATATATGTACTTTGATAATAAAATTTACCTTGAGCTTTGAACTTTGGTCACTGAGCATGCCCAGTATCTTCTATACATTAGCAAATCAGATGTACTGAGATCCTGGAAGGGAAGGTATGGATTTTGTGATGTTGCAGTAAGTGCATGATATAATTTAATTTTAAGATGAAATTCAATAATTTGACATAATCTAATCTGGGACAGTACTTGTGTAGCTTTTTTCATGTCCACAGTTATTAAGCTGCCATTATTTTTGAGGAAAAACAGCAAAAAAAATTGCACTGCAGAAGGTGCAGAGGAGATTTCACCAGGGATCATTGCCTGGGATCATTCCAGGCAGAGACTGGATTGGCTAGATGTGTTTTTGTTGCAGCAGAAGAGGCAGATAAAGTGGTATTCAAAATTATGAGGGTGTTGATAGGGTATATTTTTTCCGGAAATTTTCCCCCATTGCAGATCTACCTAAGATGAAAGGGCATAGGTTTAGTGACAGAGGGAAGAGATTTACAAGTGTTTTCACACAGATGGTGATTTTGTATCTGGAATGCACTGCTTCTGAGGAGGTACTCTCTGGGCATGTAGGAAATATCCAGGCAATCAAGTGAATTCACAAGTTATAAAAGGTAATGAAGCTGTAGAAGGTAGTTGTAAACTTAGTCAGCTCCATTGTGAACACTAGCCTCTCTAGCAACCAGGATACCTTCAAGGAATGGTCTCAAAAAGGCAGGATCCATCATTAAGGACCCCCATCACCCAGGACATGCCTTCTTCTCATTGCTACCATCAGGGAGAAGGTACAGGAACCTGAAGGCACACACTCAATGTTTTAGGAACAGCTTCTGTCCCTCTGCCATCAGATTTCTGAATAAACATTGACCACCACCTCACTATTTTTTCCTCTTTTTGCACTACTTATTTAATTTAACTTTATATATATATAAATTTCATGACATATGCCAGTGATATTAAACCTGATTCTGAGGTAAATGGAGTTAGTGTAGACAGGTATGCAGCTTTAGCAAGGGAGAACTATCTTTTAATAACTGAAGCATCCCTTCGTTTCTGCTGTAGTCGATGAAGAATAGATATGGAACAGAACAGAAGAAAATTCCTCAATTTTGTTTTTCCAGTGCTAGGTGTTTCAACATTGATTTTGTTTTTCCAAAGAGTAATTATGAAAGGTAACTACAAACAAGAGAAAATTTGCAGATGCTGGAATTCTGAGCAACACAGACAAAAACACTGGAGGGACTCAGCCGGCCAGGCAGCATCTATGGAAAAAAGTACAGTCGATGTTCCAGGCTGAAACCCTTTGGCAAGAAAGTAATTATGCTGGTTTTGTGGTACTTTGGAAAGATGACCTGACACAACTATTGCAATTTGTATTTGAGCATGTCAACCATTTTCTGTGACGTATACTGTATATGAATAATGTCATTTGCTGTGTGGTGCTTCTTTAGTATGTTGTCAGAAAAATATAATTCAAGCACTTCAGAGCATGCCCATCACCAGTCATTTTTCACACAACCAACCATGCAGTTTAAAGTGGCCACCTTAATCAGGTTCGAACTTGACATTGGAAATCAAACTCAGGTAGATCACCTTATCACCAAGCTCCCAGATTAATCACCCAACTAAACGCTACATTGATCTATATCCAGCTGTGACAACTAATCATAGGTCACTGATTCAGAATTTGTACTACTGAATTCCCGTTGCAGACCCCTGTTGCGTCCTTTTCCCACTGCAAAGATCTACCAGAGACCCCGACTCAACACTTGTTCACCCCAGAAGCCGATCAAAAATCCAGTTTCATTCATGATCCACCCCAAATGGCAGTCACAGAGTCTGACTCTCTCCAATTCAGCCTCCTGCTTGTAATAGCCAATCACAGATTCCTAAACAGCTACTTAACCCCTTGAACACAAGCTACAAACTATATGTGATCTCCTTCCATCCAAAAGCACCAATCACAACACCGCTGTAGGAGTCACACCTTATGTACAATGACTTGCTGCAGAAGCTCTGACAGTTCAGTAAGGAAGGGTTTTCACTTACCCATAAACTTTTCATTAGAGCCCCTTTAGCTGAACAGCAATAATCTCACACTTTCAATATAAATCAAGTCTCTTTCATAAACAATTAATTATTTTATTTTGTTAGACTATTGTGAGGTCTACTTCAATCTGCAGTGTACACAGCTAGATAAATCACCATACTCTTAGTTCACAAGCACGTCTCACAGATTGCTGTGAAGACGAATTGGCAGAAGAATGCATGAAAAATATGTTGAATGTTTCAGTTAATTTAGCATATTAACAATTTTAAAGGTTTGAACCAGAGGCTGAGATTTTAAAATTCCACAACTGAATCTTTCAAATTGCTGTTGAATCTTATAATCAGATGTGCACAAGGTCTTTCATATATGTTTTCTTGTATTTTACTTGTTCAATGTAAACATATTATTAAAGTAGATATGTGTCATCATATCCTAGCTGGAGATTCATTTTCTTGTATCATCACCACAGAAGGAGCCACTCTGCCCATCAAATCCATATCAGCTCTTTCCCCACTTAACTATTTCCTCACTTATTTCCCCATGACCTATTCCACTCCCATCAACTCTCAACAACTCCCCCAGTCTCCTACCATTCACCTACAGTAGGAGTAAGTTAGAGCAGGCATTTCACCTAATAACCATCATTTGGAATGTAGGGAGAAGCTAGAACAATCACAGATAGAATGTCTACACAAAAAGCACCAGCTTGCATTATGTTTATAAAAGAGAGCATTGATGTACAATTGTTTCTACATAGGTGAGCTCCTTTATGAATACTCAAACACAATTTATGTATTTAAAGATCAGTTAATATTTTGACACTGACCCAATAAGCAAACAGTCATGTCTGATTAATCAAATGATTAGTTGTTTTTCATTGGCTGTATCATGTCTGGGTGTTGAGGTCAAGACAAATGTTCTTTAAATATAAGCCTTTCTTTAATTTGTAGTTTATTTTCAGAACTGTCTATGAATTCAATTACTTTATCCCCATGGAAATAGCTTCTTTCATACATACTGAGAAATGTGTAAAGGCTGAAGTGCAGGTTTGGCTGTGAAGAAATAACATCTGACAAGATGCTTTCTCTTCAGAGCATCCAGAGCAGTTAGGTACCAAGCTTTATGTAAAATACATGCGGCACCATGGAAACCCTTCTATCCTGATGCAAAACAACTCTGCAAGTAACTGCACAAAACTGCAGAGAGTTGTGGATGCAGTTCGGCATATCACAGGGCCCAGACACCACTCTGTGGATTTTGTCAATACTTCACGCTGCCTCATTAAAACAACCAGCCCAATCAAATACCCCAGCCACCCCCGATATTTTCACTTCTCCCATCTCCCATCTCCCATCAGACAAAAGCATGTAAGCAGGCTCAAGGACAGCTTCTACCCCCCCTGTTATCAAACTCTTGAATAGACCTCTTGGAAAATAATGGCTTCTGCGCCTCATTGTCTACCTCATACAGATGTAGAGTCTTGGCCCAAACTGTTGACTTTGTTAATTTCAACAGTTGCTGCCTGATCTCCTGTTATGATCTTCTCCATTTTATTCTATGTTGTTATTATTTTACCTTATTTTAGCTCAACACAATGTGTAATGAACACAACCTCATTACTTTTATAATTTCTGCACTGCTTATTTAATTTAACTACTTTTTTATATATGTATATTTACTGTAATTTACCTTTTCCTCTATTATTATGTATTGCATTTTATTGCCACAAAGACAACAAATTTCACGATATATGCTGGCAATATTAAATCTAGTTCTGATCTATATAAACAATATGCAAGACAAGCTTTTCAGTGTATCTTGGTACATGTGACAATTATAAACCAATACCAAAAAAAAGTGAAGTTATGGAAATGTTAATATTTTCACATGCAAACCCCATTGCATTCTATTAAGGTTCTAGTAATAGGTGTTAGGCAAATGGAGAAAAGGCTTTCTTCAGCTGGGGATATGCAGAGTATGTAAACATCTGGACAAACTGAATCTATGAGGAAAGCCTGAGAAATGAACATTAGCTCTAAACATTTGGTTCTTCATCAATAATAGTGGAGAGGCTTGAAAAATACTGCACATCTGTGTGAGAGTGACCATACATGAATGGTGATTTTTTTTTTACAGTACTGTAGTGAAAATAGTCACAGTAGAAGCTGACATTTATATGAGATTTTGAAGGACAGTTATTCAATTTCTTCTGATAATGAGCGGGCTGTCTAAACAGATACAGGCGCACCCACTTTAATGCATTTCAATAGTTTCAGTTAAATTGCTGATGACATTAGGATATCCTCCACTGTTCATTAATTCCAGTGACAAATGTCCTGCTCGCATCCTGGCACTTTTAATCTGCCTTTCGTCAATCAAACAAGGCTTTTAAAAATGTTTACGTTGACAATTGGATCAGAATTTAGTGTTTAAGTAAAGCCTTTATATCTCCATCTCGAATGACTGCTGGAGATTTTTCCTGATGGAGGGATAGCAAAGTGAGTGAGTTCAAAGAGAATTCATCAGGCTGTGATCTGAACACGAAGCCTCCAAATACTACAACTGAGGCTCAGAATTCTGTCTGTCGGAACAAAATGAATTCTCATACAATTGGCAGTTTGGAGTTTCACAGAGAGATCCTCTGACACCACTTCCAAGAGACTGCTGGCTTCTTTTTGGTGTAACAAAAGAACTTGCAAGGGCTTTTGAAAATATTAATTTCATTTTGCCTCAGACAAAAGTCTGGAAATGCAGCCAGTTAAGCTGCTGTAAAAAACACACGCAATAATCTTGGAAAAGTCAATAAATAGTAAATAATACTGGTG
Organism: Hypanus sabinus; assembly: GCF_030144855.1. NCBI lineage: Eukaryota > Metazoa > Chordata > Chondrichthyes > Myliobatiformes > Dasyatidae > Hypanus > Hypanus sabinus. The sequence continues at coordinate 52,697,952 of NC_082727.1, forward strand.
CATTGCAAGAGAATGACCAATGGGGCCACATGTTACTGAAGGGTTCAACATGAAATATTGATAGTTCTTCCTCTTCCCCCCCCCCCCCACAGATGTATCTCAACACACCAAGTTCCTTTAGCAGATTGTTTGTTGCTCTGACTGATAGCTGAGTTGAAATATATAAGACATAGGGGCAGAATTAGGCCATCTGGCCCATCGAGTCTGCTCCACCATTCAATCATGGCTGATCCTTTTTCTCTACCTCCTCCTCAACCCCAGTTCCCAGCCTTCTCCCTGTAACCTTTGTTGCCATGTCCAATCAAGAACCTATCAATCTCTGTCTTAATACACCCGACGACCTGGCCTCCATAGCTGTATGTGGCAACAAATTCCACAAATTCACCACCCTTTGGCTAAAGAATCCTTTCCACATCTACTCTAACTAGGCCTTTCAACATATAAAGGGTTTCAATGTGATCCCCTCTCATCCTTCTGAATTACAGTGAGTACAGACCCAGAGCCATCAAACTTTCCTTGTATGATAAGCCTTTCATTCGTGAAATTATCCTTGTGAACCTCCTCTGGACCCTCTCCAATGCCAACACATCTTTTCTAAGATGAGGAGCCCAAAACTGTTTATGGTACTCAAGATGAGTCCTCACCAGTGCCTTATAGAGCTTCATATTACATCCTTGCTCTTGTAGACCTCTTGAAGTGAATGCTAACATGACATTTGCCTTCCTCACCACCAACTCAACCTGCAAGTTAACCTTCAGAGTGTCCTCCCAAGTTCCTCTCCATCTCAGATTCCTGGATTTTCTCCCCATTTAGAAAATAGTCTGCACATTTATTTCTACTACCAAAGTGCATGACCATGTATTTTCCAACATTGTATTTCATTTGTCACTTTCTTGCCCATTCTCCTAATCTGTTTAAGTCCTTCTGCATCCTACCTGTTTCCTCAACACTACCTGTCCCTCCACCAATCTTCGTATTATCTGCAAACTTGGCAACAAAGCCATCTATTCCATCATCTAAATCATTTATATACAGCATAAAAAGAAGTGGTCCTAACATTGTCCTCTGCGGAACACCGACTAGTTACTGGCAGCCAATCAGAAAAGCCAATCACCTTCCATTCCCACTCGCTGCCTCCTACCAATCAGACAATGCTCTGAGCACGTGGAATTATGGATGGTCAAAGTTGAAAGTAAATTTATTATGGAAGTACATATATGTCACCTTATACAACACTGAGATTCATTTTTTTGTGGGCATACTCAATAAATTCAATAACCGTAATGGGATCAATGAAAGACCACACCAACAGGGTGAACAGCTAGCGTGTAAAAGACAACAAACTGTGCAAGTACAAAGAACAAAGAGTCCTTGGAAGTGAGTCCATAGGTTGTGGGCAGAGTTCAGTGATGAGGCAAGTGAATTTGAGTGAAGTTATCCCCTTGGGTTCAAGAGCCTGATGTTCTTAACCTGGTGGTGCAAACCCTGAGGGTCCTATACCTCCTTCCTGATGGCAGCAGTGAGAAGAGAGCATGACCAAGGTGGGTGGGGTCGCTGATGACTGATGCTGCTTTCCTGCAACACCACTCCATGTAGGTGAGCTCAACTGCAGGGCGGGCTTAACCCATGATGGACTGGGCTGAATCCACTTTTTTTGTAGGATTTTCCTTTCAAGGGTATTGGTGCAGCTGGTTAATATGCTGTCGACCACACAACTATAGAAATTTTTCCAAAGTTTTAGATGTCATGCCGAATCTTCACAGATTTTTAAGTAAGTAGAGGCGCTGCCGTGCTTTTCTCATATTTGCCCATGTGCTGGGCCCAGGATGTGTTGCACACTGTAGACTGCTGTTAATGTGGCTTTGTGCAGCACTATGCGAGTGCTCCATCACCTCTGCCTTGTGGAAGTGTGCAGCTAACACTACCCCACTACTCAGTGATGACCAGATATCGGGCATCTATGATGCCATTTAACAGAAACCACCAGCTCTCATCGTGGCTACTGGGAAAACCTTTGAAGGAAATTCAGAGTCAGGGAGCTAACAGAGACTAATGGTCTTTAGCACTATTTTGGCAATCTTGGGCTGATAGTGGAGAGTTGGGGTGCAGGGAGCATTGTGAATGCCCTGGAAATCTCCGTTCACCCTTTCCGATGAGGGGTCAAACCCTCATCAGATTTCTGATAGGTTGACATTAGAAAGTGTTGGAGGAGCCAATGAATGTCAGGAGAATATTCTTAGAACATGACCGAGATGCAGCAATAAATAATTTAATTGTAAACGTTATGGTAAGAAAGACATACGAGATTCTACAGATGCTGGAAATCTTGAGTGACAGAAAAAAATTTGAAGGAACTCTGCAGATCTGGCAGCATTAATGGAGGGATAAGAACAGTTGATACTTAGGGCTAAGACTCGTAAGCAGGATTCCTGATGAAGGGTCTGGGTCCAAAAGGTTACCTGGATCCATAGATGCTGCTTGACTTGCTGAGCTCCTCCAGCATTTTGCCTGAGTTACTTAAGGTAAGGAAGGCTTTTCATACTTTGTACCTGGAATCTAATAATTACTCCTCTATCACCCACATGATTCACTCTCCTACAGTCACTGTTCTGCACTTCAGTAGATCTTAAAGAAAATAGCTTTATTTGTCCAATGTGCATCAAGGCTTGAAGAGAAATGCATTGCTTGTGTGAAATCAAATCAACAAAGGTTATACTGAGCAGCCTGCATGTGGCTCCATACTTCCAATGCCAACATAGCATGCTCGCAACTCCCTCTCCCCAATCCATATGTCTTTGAACTGTGGGAGGAAACCAGAGCACCTGGAGGAAACCCATGCAGTCGTGGGCAGAATGTACAAACTCCTTACAGACAGAGGTGGGAAACGAACCCTGCTACACTACCGCGCTGACCCTGCTTTTTATACTTTCACTGTCAATAGTATTGAATCCTTATTCATCCACACTTCACAGTTCACTCATAGTAATATTTGCTATCTTATTGTGAAAACTGTATTCTGCATACATCACACTAGATTCTCATTAAGCAAGATCAGTTCTGTGGCCAGTGATGTACATCCCTGCAGAAACCATCATGAATTGTTTTCTCATGCCTTTGTAATTTCTCTCTTTGGACCTTTCCTCACCTTTGCTAATTCCAAGTAGAAGCTGCACCCAACTCCAAAGCTTTTTCTCTCTGTTCTCCTATTCGCACTGCAAATTAATCTTTAACAAAACCCTGTGGAGCTGGAAATCTATGATATTAAAGAAAACAGAAATGACTAGAAATACTGAGCAGGTGCTGAGCTCAAACGTGATGCTCGCCAAGTTAGTTACTAACTGTGCGAAGAGAAATGGAGTCAATATTTCAGGTTGGAGACCCTTCATCAGCATTGTGGAGGAGTAGAGAGGAGCTCATTAAGCTATGAGAGAGGTCAGTTAGTGGGATTTCTCTGAAAGGATAAAACTAGGGTGATATCTCCCTTCCCTGCAGCTTAATGAGGTTCTTTTCTCTCTTTCCCAGTTCTGATGAAGAGCACTTGACCTGAAAAGTTAATTCTGTTTCTCTTCCCACCTGCTGCAGCTTGGCCTGTTGACTATTTTCAGCATTTTCTATTTTTTTTTTAATCAGAAACTGTCTTATCCCACTGGCTTTATTCCAGTTGCTGAGAATGCTGAGCTCTGTCACTTCCTTCCTTAGTTCTGCCAACTTTGCAAGTCAAAATTAGAAGTCTTTGGGCTTCCTTACGATCCATGACAAATCCATTTGAAGCTCACAAGCAGAAACTCAGGCAGAATTCATATAGGCTAAGGTGGAAGATGCATCCACACTTGGTATCTCACCGGGCAAAAGGTTGTGGGAGCAAAGGCAAGAGGCAAGGTGCCACCTTGACAGAGTACATAGTTACTTCATTCTCTGACCAAAAATTAACTTTAGAAATGAATATAAAAAGGCCTTAGCCACAAATGCTTTCTGAAGTGGTGCTGTTCCTGGAGAATCCCTGCGAATTACGGTTTACAGCTTATTCAACTTACAGCTACATCCACAGTAGACCAGAAAATTTTGAAAACACTGGTTTCGCGTAAAAACGATAGGCGTCCACACTATGCGTTTTTAAAAATATCTCTGTCCACAATGAAACAGATATTTCGGTGAATCTCCTCCTACTGCGCATGCGCAGGACACATCTACCAAAAACAGGCGACATGTTTGGTGTCAAATCTCGCCGTAAAAGTGCGTGTTTGTGCGGTTACAGACTAGAACAACTTAAACAATGGGCAGCTGTTGGCTCTCGTGCAAAAGGATTTAAAAGTAAAAAAAAACAAATACTGAAGCGTATGGAGGCAACCGACAGGGAGTTCATGGACTGTATGACCCGGCTGACGATGAACATTGAAAAACTGACCAACTCTGTTGCATTAATAAAGCACCTTGTTAAATGTGTAAAACATGTCTGCATTGGTGTTTTCTTGTATTTCCATACAATGTTACATTAGGCTGTTACACATCTATTGTCAGAGAAGCACTTGCATAAATAGGTAAACCACCTTCATACAAGCAAGGACAGAAAACAGGGCAAAGTGAGTATACTTATTTATTCAGTAAGTTATTGGTCAAAGTATTTGGTGAGTACATTTCTAACTCTTCTGGCTTCAGTCTCATTGCTGTCTGTTCTGAAATTGTTAGGTTGCGTTCAAGAAAAAAATGAAATGGCGCGCTGCAGTCTGACAGTGTTTTCAGATTTCTCCGGTTACCCCGTCCACACTGATCTGCCGAATCAGCGTTTTCAAAAATACCCGCCCTGGAAAGCGTTTCTGAAAAGCTCCAGTTTCGGGGGATGAAAATGCTGTTTTAGTGTGGACGGAGGGTAAAAACAAAGAGAAAAACTTCGGTTACGGATTTATCCGTTGTAACCTTAGTGGGTATCGTTTTAGTCCAACAAAATTTGCTCTATTTCTAGGAAGTGTGTGGTTATGAGAACTTTATTGTTATAACCTCTCTGCTCCACGTAGGCTAAAGAAAAGCTGCAATGCTACCTGAGAAAACTACACTGCTCCAAAGAGCACTATGTGAGGTCATTCTTACCATTGGCTATAATGAGTCAATCTATGGCCAAGGAAGTGATGACCCACTCCTGCTAGACTACTTAAGGTAACTTATTTGTTATTCTTTCTTACTTCTCTTCTAATATTTATGTGTTTGTATATCTGTGCACATGTAATGCTACTATGGTACTATAATTCCCTTTGGGATCAATAAAATTATCTACCTATCTACAGGTGTTCCCCCCCACCTTACAAAGGTAGAGTGTTCATATGAAACCTTTCTTAAGCTGAAATGGTGTAAAGCGAAGAACCATTAATTTATATGGGAAAAATCTTCATAAAATCAAATCTTCTTTGTAATGCAAAAACAGGTTACCAATGTTGGTCTTTAGTAAAAGCGAAGTGGTGTAAAGCGAACATTTGTAAAGCGGGGGACACCTGTTTCTCTCTAAATGCTGACTGAATCTAGGACCTGCACATTACTGACAAATTAGAAACAGAAATAAGAATAGACTCGCCCTCTATTCAATAAAATCATGAGAGATCTCCTACAACACACACAAAATGCTGGTGGAACAGAGCAGGCCAGGCAGCATCTATAAGGAGAAGCACTGTCGACGTTTCGGGCCAAGACCCTTTGTCAGGACTACAGCTTCAATTTTGAGATACATTTTGTGTCCAAAGATATCTCCTGCTAAGAGTGGTATGTTGGTTTATGAGCTTTTTGGGTTAGTTAGTTAAAAAATAGTTACCTCTAGGGAAACAATCTTTATCTCCAATTTTCCTGTCGAGGCCTCAGGTTTCTGTTGATATATGTTGCAGGATAGTGCAACAGTTATTAGAAATCACCTGTAACCTCAATCAGACTTGAGGTCTTCATCACCCAAGTCCACAGGCCACGAGGTTAAGACTTACTGTTTCTTCCTGTACATTCTTCAGCAGGGCTGTCTGTAGTGTGTTCAGAAGCAAATGTCTAGGCTCAGTCTTCTTTCTTTCTCACCTGAAGGCCCTGAAATGAATTAAAGCATGCACCCTGCTGCTGAAATATATAAAAAAATGTGAAGTAATATAGGACTAAACCAACAATTCAGACATCTATATTTAAATTCAATAAAATGCCTCATTATATCACACATGCCCATGAACATAATAGAGTAAAGAAATCCTGTAGTATTTTGAAATTACCTAGGTATCCTTTATTTACTATCCTTAAATCATTAATTGCACTTTACAATCTATTTGTCCTTGTTCTAAACATTACTTTAAATTTAACTATTGCATCTTCTATATTTGTGCAAATAAAACAGAAATAAAGTCTTATCACATTTACAAATTTGCAGTTGTCATCAAGAAGACAGTTATCATTGGGTGACTTCTAGTTTCTTCTAGTTTCCGTTTCTGGTATTGACCACTGTCAAGAATAATTCCAAGCAATCTATCAACTGTGCTATCAAAACGTAATTGAAAGCCAGAAAATTACAGATGCTTAAATTCTGAAATACTAAAACCAGAAAAAATGCTATAAATAGGTCAGCTGACATCTCTGGAGAGAGAGAGAAAAACAGAGTTAATATTTTAGGTCAGTAAACTTTCATCTGAATCTTTCATTGATGTGATGAAACAACATTGATCTGAAACATTATCTTTTGCTTCAGGTGCCATGTGAACTACTAAGTACTGCATTTTGACAATTTCTGTTTTCATTAATGTCGACAAGGTACCTTCTCACAGATTGCTGAGAGTGAAAAGCATGATTTTTAAAAAGTATTTCAGACAATTTACAGATTATGCTTTAAATTTAAAACTTCAACATAATTAAGAAATATTTTGAAATAATTTTCTGAATGAATTATTATATGCACATAGTATTAATATTTTCAGGGTGATAGAATTTACTGAGTAATAACTACAGACATAGTACCCATTTAATTCCCAGTTTCTTGGGAAACTGAGAAGTCTGAAGGTAGATAAGTCACGTGGACCAAACGATATGCAGCCCCAGGGTCTGAAAGAGCTGGCTGAAGAGACTCTGGAGGCATTCGTAATGATCTTTCAAGAATCACTAGATTCTGGTATGGTTCCGGATAACTGCAAAATTACAAATGTCACTCCACTCTTCAAGAAGGAAGAGAGGCAGATCAAGGGAAACACTAGGCCAGCTAGTCTGACCTCAGTGGTTGGGAAAATATTGGAGTCGATTATTAAGGATGAAGTCTCAGGGTACGTGGGGGCATATGATAAAATAGGCCATAGTCAGCACGGTTTCTTCAAAGGAAACTTTTGTCAGACAAATCTGTTGGAATTCTTTGAAGAAGTAACAAGCAGCATAGACAAATGAGAATCTGTGTATTTGGATTTTCAGAAGGCCTTTGACAAGATGCCACACATGAGACTGCTTAACAAGCTACATGCCCATGGTATTACAGAAAAGACTCTAGCATAGATAAAGCAGTGACTGATTGGCAGGAGGCTAAGAATGAGAATAAAGGGAGCATTTTCTGACTGGCTGCCAGTGACTAGTATGTGTTGGGACCAATTCTTTATATGTTAAATGTTAATGATTTGGATGATGGAAATGATGGTTTTGCAGATGACATGAAGATAGGTGGAGGGGCAGGTAGCTTTGAGGAAGTAGAGAGGCTACAAAAGGAGTTAGACAGATTAGGAGAATGGGCAAAGAAATGGCTGATGGAATACAGTGTCGGGAAGTATATGGTCTTGCACTTTGGTAGAAGAAATGAAAGGGTTGACTATTTTCTAAATGGAGAGAAAATACAAAAAAAACTGAGGTGCAAAGGGACTTCAGAATCCTTGTGCAGGATTCCCTAAAGGTTAATTTGCAGGTTGAGTCTGCAGTGAGGAAGGCAAATGCTGTGTTTGCATGCATTTGAAGGGGACTAGAATATAAAAGCAAGGACATAATCTTGAAACTTTACAAAACACTGGTAAGAACTCAGTAGGAGTATTGTGAGCAGCCTTGGGCCCCTTAGCTTAAAGTTTGTCCTGAAACTGGAGAGGGTTCAAAGGAGGTTCAACAAAATGATTCCAGGATTGAATGGCTTGTCATATAGGGTATTTGATGGCTCTGGGCCTGTATTCACTAGAATTCAGAAGTCTGAGGGGTGACCTCATTGAAACCTATCGAATAGTGAAAGGCCTCAGTAAAGTGGGTGTGGAGAGGATGATTCCTATGATGGGAGAGTCTAAGACCAGAGGACACAACTTCAGAATAGAGGGTCGTCCTCTTAGAACAGAGATGGAGAGGAACTTCTTCAGCCAGAGAGTGATGAATCTGTGGAATTCTTTGCCACAGGCAGCTGTGGAGGCCAAATCTGTACTTAAGGCAGAGGTTGATAGATTCTTGATTGGTCAGGGCATGAAGGCATGTGAGGAAAAGGCAGAAGATTGGGGCTGAGAGCAAAATTGGATGAGCCATGATGAAATGCTGGAGCAGACTCAATGGGCCAAATAGCCTAATACTACTCCTATATTTTATGGTCTTATGGTCTTAATGCTATTAATAGTTTAGCTTTAACATTTAAATATATTTATTTATTTAGTATTTTAATTCTCTATTATTAATACATTGTTATCAGTTTTTTAAATTTTGTTGAGATTCAGTATGGAGTGGCCCTTCTGGCCCTTCAAGCTGGGCTGCCCTGCAACTTCTGATTTCACACTAGCCTAATCATGGGGCAATTTACAATGACCAAGTAACCTACCAACTGGTACATCTTTGGACTGTGGGAGGAAACCAGAACACCCAGAGGAAACCTACGGTCACGGGGAGAACATAGAAACTCCTTACAGGCAGCAATGGGAATACTTTTTATAACACATATTTTACACACACACACATACACACACACACACACACACACACACACACACACACACACACACACACACACACACACACACACACACACACACACACACACACACACACCATTAATTCATTAATTTAATAACCAATATGACCTCAGTGACATCTTATGCAAAGAAATCACTAATTTCAGATAATTTTGAACAATGCTGCAAAGCGTCACTTTGTATGGATGGGTATTTGGAATCACTGGTGGCAGCTTCTAGGTTCTCATGCCTAGATGTGGAATATTTGAGGCTTTGCTGTCAGATTCAAAAAATAATTATGTTGAATACTAATGGTTTCACCATCATTACTGTTGTAGAAACCCCCAAGCTTATGTGTCAGCGTTTGTTCCAAAAATCCCACAGCATATTGCAAGGTTCTAATTTAATACTCTACTGGCGCAGTTTACTGGAGTAGCAATATATTTTCATGATGTGAGAATAGAATGTGACAGAAAGCAGAAACACCAATATATTTGCCACAACAGCCTGCACAGGGCTGAGGAACTCAGACACTTCATCACACTAAGTGTTTAAAATTGCTCTAACTTTACTATCATTCTCACTTGACCTAAAAATTACTATTTAGCATTTTAAAGAAACAATACATTGTACATACTTTGAGATATAATTCAAAGTCAAAGCATTGTTATTGATTTTAATGTAATTAGAGGAAAAACTATGAGAAAAATAACTTGAAACCATAAGACTTTCAGTATGAGCAGAAATAGGCCATTCAGCCCATCAAGTCTGGTTTGCCATTCAATCGTAGCTGATTTATTTTCCCTCTCAAACCCATTTTCCTACCTCCTTCCTGTGATGTTTGATGCCCTTACTAACCTTGAACCTATCAACTTCGTCATCTAATCAATGACTTTGACTCCATGGTCATCTGTGGCATTGAATTTCAAAGATTCACCAGCCTTCAACTAGTCAGGCAGAAATTTGTCCCAGCACTTTCATCTTACTTCAGATTTCCAACATTTGCAATATAAGGCCATAACATCATGCAAGCACAGAGCAGAATAATACCTTCTGGCCCATTGAATATGATTTAACATTTCATCATGGCTGATCCATTTTCCCTCTCAACCCCATTCACCTGCCTTCTCCCATAATTTTTCACACTCTGACTAATCAAGAACCTTTCAAACTCCACACTAAATAGACTCAGTGACCTACCCTTCACAGCCATCTACAGCAATGAATTCCACAGATTTACCACTCTCTAGAAAAAGAAATTCCTTCTCATCTCCATTCTAAATGGACGTCCCTCTATTCTGAGGTTATGCCCAAACTATAGGAATCATCCTCTCCACATACACTTTGTCTAGACCTTTCAATGTTCAATAGGTTTCAAGTGCGTAGTTGAAAATTCAAAGTAAATTTATTATCAAAGTACATATATGTCACTGAGATTAATTGTCTTGTGGGAATACTCAATTAATCCAATAACCATAATAGAATCAATAGAATCAATGAAAACTTTGGAATTCAACCAATGTGCAAAACACAACAAAGTGCGCAAATACAAAAAAAGAAAGAAATAATAATAATAATAAATAAATAAGCAATAAATATTAAGAACATGAGAGGAAGAGTCCTTGAAAGTGAATCCATAGGCCATGGGAACATTTCAATGATGGAACAAACAAAGTTAAGTGAAGTTATCCTGTCTGGTTCAAGAGCCTGATGGCTGAAGGGTAATAACAGTTTTTGAACCTGGTGGTGTGAATCCTGAGGTTCCTGTACCTTCGCTCCTGATGCCAGCATTAAGGACTGAGCATGACCCAGGTGGTGGGGTTACCCAATAATGGATGCTGCCCTCCTGCGACAAAGCTCTGTGCACACATGTTCAATGTTGGGGAGGGCTTTACCCATGATGGACTGGGCATCCATAACTCTTTGTAGGATTTTCCATTCAGGGGCAGCCAGTCAACACACTGTCCACCTCACATCTATAGAGGTCCATAAAAGCTTTATATGGCATACTAGATGTTCACAAACTCCTAAGGAAGCAGAGGCACTGCCGTGCTTTCTTCCTAATTGCAGTTAGGTGCTGGGCCCATTGATTGTAGTAAACTTGGCAAATTATTGCGGTTGAAGAACTTCTCTTGCATAATCCTGATGCACTGATGATGTTGTTGAGAGTCAACTTTTTCTCTCAGAGTTTGTGAAGAGTGTGTCTTCATGAGAGTGAGGAATGGGCTGCCAGTGTAAGTGATGCATACAAACTCAATTTGAACATTTAAGAGAAGTTTGGATAGGTACATGGATGACAGCAGTACAGAGGGCTATGGTCCAGGTGCAGGTCGATGGGAGTAGGCTGTTTTAATGGTTTGGCAAGGACTAGATGGGCCAAAGGGCCTGTTTCTGTGTGGTACGTCTCCATAGCTCTATAAAGATCTCAAGGAATCTGAAGTAAAGTGGTGAGATGGCAAATATTGCACGAGGAAGGGTCAGGAACTGATTATAGAGAGGTGACAGTCAAACAATTGCGTAAAGGTGCATGGAACGGCGGTTTGTAACTGGAATGGATATTGATTATGTCTTCTCATTACAACGGTCTACATGCTCAGATTAAGAAAAGGGTTTGTTGAGTGGGCGAGACATGCCTTCTCTCAGGAAACAAATAAAATCTGTCTACTTTGGTGCCACCTTTCTTTCTGACGTGTCCCTGTTTTCATTGCCTGTGGAAACCTTTTCAACACTTGTGCTTGTATATTTCTTGATACTGAGCAGGATGAAACAATATCAAGATCTCCTCAGAATCATGCTTTCAAGCACAGGATTACATCTGCACTTATTGTCTATATTTCTGGATATCATGATATTTTTTTGGCTTCTTTCAAGGTACCAAAAATCTTCAGGAATAAATGAGTAGCCAGTGTGAATTAACAACATTTTTGAATGAAAAACAGATAGAAGTTTGTTCACAATTTATTCTATTTCTTATTTGATTTACCTTAATTTTGTACAGGTAACTTTTCATCTTTTGCCTTGAGTCTGATACTTTGTACATAATCCTTTCAAAATTCTTTTCCCTCAAATGTGCGGCCAAGATGGAGCTGTGCTTCAACACATAACTATAATTTTGATGATATAAATCTTACAGTTTCCTCCTAAATTGACTCCAATACTGACATTAGTTTAAAGCACTTCCTTTCCCCGGAGCCCCATCTCATCTCTCTTCTACAGTTGTACAATTGTTATCAAAGGAACTCTTGTTTAGGTTTTCTAAAGCACCACATGGTTCAGAAATACATTATCCAAGCCTTTTAATTTATTGCCATTATGAACACTGATGTGGTTCTTCAGGCTACATTTGCTTCTGTCATATTAATTTGTTTGTAAAATATTATTTGCCGTTCCTAGGATAGCTATATTTTTTGCATGAAATTCCACAAAACAAAGAATCCACTGTTCTATTTTGATTCCAATCTAAAAATTCACTGCTTACCCCTTGTTCTCTAAAAGATGCATTATGATTTTTATCTTTGATCAGGAAAGACCCAATATTAAGAATTGATCCTAACTTAATAACTGACTATGGTATCCTCAGGCAAGGCAAGCAGCATTATGGTAGACTTTGTTCCTGATGGCTTACCAGTTTCAGAAGACAGTACTCGGAGAATACAATAAAGCCAGAACCTAGCTGCTTGCTTATTCTGACAGATAGTATGTATAACCTCAGGGCAAGGATTAAAATGTTATTGAAAGTACCTTTCTTGCTTCCGATAGTCATTCATCCTCTGCTCCCTGTTTGCTAGGTGTGAATAAGCAAGATTAAAGTGAAGTTGAATCTGTTTTCCACGCACAATTTTTCAATCCTTTATTTATATTACTCAGCCTGTTGAATGGTAGGCAGTGTCCCATCACCATCAGCAATTGTTCATAGTTGAGTATGATTCTTCTCCTGGTGGTTGATCTGGTCACTAGTGGGTCTTGAGATGACTGAAGAGGCCGTGATCCTCAAGTCCTACTGCAGTGCTGGCAGGGTAGGTCATTGAAGTGGTGGTGGATGTAGCTGGTCGGGCCTTTCCCAATCGCTCCTTACGTTGAAGCCCGCTTAGTCTCAACAGTATGATGGAGGTGTTCGTTGAGCTGGGCAGTTCTCTCATAAACAATCCTTTTCCAGCTTTTCCTATCTTGTGCTAATTTCTCCCATCCACTCAGGTTGATGAGGCACGTCCTCAGGTGGATCTTGATATTGTCCTTGAACCCCTTTTTCTTCCCTCCAAGAGTGCACCTTGCACCCTTGAGTTGGCCAAACAGGAGCTGTTTAAGGAGGCAAAAGTCAGACATATTGATGAGGTGGCCAACCCATCACAATTGGTGTTGAGTCAAGATTGTAGCTGTGGAGTTAATGTTAATGTTGGAGCTTTTCCAGGATGTTGGAGTTAGTATGCCTGTTTTTCCAGCTAATTCTCAAAATGTTTCAGAGGCATCTGGGAAAATTTTCTAGGGATTTTATGTTCCTGCTGTATGTTGCCCATTTCTCTGCTCCATATAGCAAGGAGGGGAGACTATAGCTTTATAGACTAGAAACTTAGTGTTCGTCTTGATATTTTCAAAAACTCTCTTTCTCAGCCTGACAAAAGCTCCACTCACACGGCCTATTCTGCGCTTTATTTCAAAGTCGATGTTGGCTCTTGAAAGCAGAAAGCAGCCAAGATATGGGATATGATCAGTGTTCTCAAGAAGGATGTTGTCACCATAGATGGTTGAAGGTTTAGGAACTTGATCTGGAGCAGGTTGGTGCAGGACTTCGTTTTTCTTGATGTTTGGATCAAGTCCCAGGAGCTTTGGCAAAAGCATCCATTATGCACTGCAGATCCTCCTCAGAGTGAGCTATGATGGCTTTGTCATCTGCATATTGGAGCTCCATGATGGAAGTAGTTGATACTTTGCTCTTTGCCTTGAACCTGTTAAGGTCAAAGAATCCACCATCTGTCCTATAGAGAATCTGGACTCCTTGTGGGAGAACTTGGCCTGTGAGGTGATGAATGGTTGCAATGAAAATGGCAAGCAGAGTTGGAACAAAGATGCACCCCTGTTCAACCCTGGTCTCAACCTTAAAAGGTGCTGTTCAGAGCCGCTGTTGCTGATGACTGTCGCACTCATATCATTGTGTAAGAACTGCAAGATCTTGAGGTATTTCTCCAGGCACCCAATTTTGGACAGCATCTGCTAAAGGGCAGGATGATTTACAGAGTCATATGCTTTTGTAAGGTCTATGAAGGCCATATAAAATGGGATATTATGTTCCTGTGCTTTCTCCTGCAATTGACGTGCTGTAGAAATCATGTCAGATGCCCCTCTGGCTGGATGGAAGGCACACCAAGACTCAGCATGTCTTCATCTAGAGGTGAAAGCCAGTCACATAAAATTTGGGTGAGAATCTTTCCTGTTGAAGAGAGGAAAGAGATGCCTCTATAATTTCTGCAGTCAGCTTTGTCACCCTTTCTGAAGAATGTGACAATTAGGGCATCCCTGAATTCTGCTGGAATCTTCTCCTGGTTCCAGATCTTGACAAGCAGATCATGAATATGATTTAAAAGTTCTGTGCCACCTTCCTTGAGGATATCTGCTGGAATTCCGTCAGGCCCAGTGACTTTGTTGTTCCTCAAATTCTTGCAATCCATTTGCACCTTTTTGATACTAGGAGGCTTACTCATGTCCTTCTTCATGGGTTATTGTGGGAGCAGGTTGATGACTTTAATGTCAACATTGGAGTTAAGATTAAGTAGCTCCTGGAGGTGTTCCTTCCATCAAGAATTGATGGCATCATTGTCTCTTAGCAGCCTTTATTCATCTTTGGAGTGAAGGAGGTTTAGGTTACGATGGCTTGGGCCATTTACTACCTTAGTGGCAATATAGAAACACTGATATCACCAGAGTCAGCAAGCTGCTGTATTTCTAGGGCTCTCTCAGACCACCAATGATTCTTTATTTCCCTTACTCTATGCTGGACTACGGCCTTAGCTTTGGAGTGGGCTTATCTTTTTGTCTTGCAGTTGATGTCCTTCTACCAGACACAGAGATCTTTCCCTTTGTTTTTGATTAGCTCTTCTATTTCATTGTCGCTTTCAAACCAATTTTTGTTTTTCCTGGTCTTGTATCCAGTGATGTTTTTACAAGTATCAAGGATGATGGTCTTCAGTGTGGTCCAGTATGCTTCAACATCCTCCAGATACTGCTTTGGGAGTCTTTCAGAAAGGGCAGCCTGGAGATGTTGTACCTTTGCTGTGTCTTGTAGGCTCTTGATGTCGACATTTAATTAGATTGCATTCCAGCTCTGCCAGCTTCATTACCATCATGGTAAATGGAATCACAATTGAGCAATATTGCACGATTATCTATCTTAATTAGATCTCTCTTTTCTTATTTATGGTCCTATTGGGCAAGACCACAAAATATCAGCAATTGTTGGGATCTGCAGACCAACATGAACTGGAGCTGGAAGCTGGAGCAGGTTGAATAAGGTTGAGGAACTCTGGTTGAAAACCATTAATATTGAGTGGACATATTTTTAGTGTGTTCTTCACCTACAAGTTGGTCTGCTTGAGATACATCTCTTATCTGGTAGGAAATACACAAGAAGAAGCAATGGCCCATGTGAGGTTCCATAGCTTGTGGTCAAACTCTCAAGGAATCTGAAGCAAGATTAAGAGATGGCAAATTTCACAGGATGGAGGGACAGAAACTGATTGCACAGGGGTGATGGTCAAACAATTGGGTAAAGGTGTACGGAATGGTGAATGACAGATGGCTGGTAACTGGTGTGGATATTGATTATAGTCAGCGCATTACAATGGTCCCAATTGCTCAGATTAGGATAAGGACTTGTTGGGTGGGCGAGATACAGCTTCTCGCAGGAAACAACCCAGGAAAGGCACTAACCTCTCTAACAAAGTAGCCTTGGATTATTTAGCTCACCAGTGTCCAAATTTCTAGAAGACACAGTCATTCAGTTTGGAAAGCTGGAAAAGAGGAAATCTGAAATATTCAGCTTATTAATTATTACAATGAATGATTTTCCTCCTGACATCAGGATAGGATGTTTGTACCTGTCATCTGCCTGCCTCACCATTGAATCACCCTCTCCACTGACTCACCTCTGTGCCATTTAGAACACAAGACCATAAGATATAGGAGCAGAATTAGGCCATTTGGCCCATCGAATCTGCTCCAACTTTTCATCATGGCTGATTCACTTTCCCTCTCAGCCTCAATCTCCTGCCTTCTCCCCGTATCCCTTCATGTCCTGAACAATCAAGAATCTATCAAACTCTACCTTAAATATACATAAAGACTTGATCTCCGTAGCTGCCTGTGGCAAAGAATTCCACAGATTTACCACTCTCTGACTAAAGAAATTCCTCCTCATCTCCATTCTAAAAGGACACCACTCAACTCTGAAGTCTGTGTGCTCTGGTATTAGACTCTGCCACCACAGGAAACATCCTCTCCACATCCACTCTGTCAAGGCCTTTTACCATTTGATAGGTTTCAATGAGGTCACTGCTCATACTTCTGAATTCTAGTGAATGCAGGCCAGGGCCATGAAACACTCTTCATATGACAAGCCAATCAATTCTGGAATCATTTAAGTGAGCCTCCAGTTGAAATAGGAAGGAAGTTAAAGCAGGTTGAGGTTATTAGTGACATATTGGTATTTCAACATTGGTATTTCAACACTATCACCACCATTGCAACCAGATAAGGAATTAATTGTTGCCTCCAAGAGGACCACAACTTTGACATGGTTTGCAGGATTGTGTGCCTCAGAACCCAGGAGAGCTATATTGACTGGCAAAGCTTCATGCTTTGGCTCTTGGTAGCATCACCCATCCTAATCAGGTCAAAGGGTAGAGGCTAGACTAAGAGTGGTCCACCAGGTTTGGGGGTTCAGCTCAGGATTAGCAACCCTGACCAGTAAAACAAAATTGATATGGAAACGGAAATGAAGAATCTTTCTACTGCATGTGATTAGTATTCAAGAGTCTCCAACCTGGACTTGCATGACTGACAGTAGTGAAAACCGAGAGGAAGCTACTGACATGATGAAGGAAGTCCTGTACTCCATCAGAGATGGAGGACCTTCATTGCTGCCCTAAATGCCAGAGGTGTAACAGGCAATAAGTAAGTAAAGGAGTTGATTATAAAGGAACAGGTGTTGACTCCATTCCTGTCCAAATTGTAGAGATGTAAGGACATCTTCTTCCAACCTACCACTAGGACTGATCTGGAGGCCAGAGTGGGGAAGATTAACTTCAGCTGGACCACACCTGCCAGAAACTGGTGGACATTCAGAAGCCCAATGCTTTTGGCAAGCTTTCTTACACTTTACTTTTTCAAAGAGCTTAACCACAATGGCCCAATTGTCTTACCAGTGTGATAGTTCTCAGTAGTGCATCTGAGCAGCCTGAATTTTGACAAATGCTCGGATAATTATGTCTACCAGATTTCTGGGGTGAGGGAAGGATCAGCTTGGTTTAGGTAATGAATCTAATTAATTTGGGAATTAAAATGTCTTTGAGACTTGATATAAGAACATATTGTTTGCCCAAGCCCCATGCTTGGAACAATTCCTTCTTATGACAGAGTAAAGATCGTCAATTCTGTTAACTTACATCAGCAACCTTGTTATTGCTTTGCTAACTCTCTGATGCTCATGTTGGATTAATTTGGCCAGTGTGAGGGTGAGGAGGAGGTGATGTTAATGTACCTGACTAGATATGAATGGAGGGGAAGTTTCTGGAAATGAAATTGTCAATTTAGGAGGTTTGTGGGTTGAAAGTACATAATTTGTGGCTAATATATTATGTTTGATGTGAGAAATCTTCAGCTGATGACTGCACTTTTTCCCAAAGGGACACGGAGCCTTGTGTTTGTATTACATAAACTGGCAACGTTTCTCCAAAGTTCAAATGCGTGAATGGTTTGCCTGGATAGTTTGAGCAACTTTGCAAGTAAGCTTACAGTAAGGAATTCCAGAGGTGTGGTTCTGTGGTGTCTAGGCAAACCAAAAAGTCTGAAATTTGAGTTGCTATTTTTCAAAAATGTCTCTGAACACCCTTCTCTATGACGTAAAGAAAATAATAATTGAATATTGAGCTTAATCCTCATTTTGTCACCTGGAAGAAGGGAAGCAATTTACAACTGCTAAAATAAAATAGAAGGAATCCAGAAGATGAAAAGCAAGAAACCCCTTTGTATGTTATGCCGGCTCATTTAACTTCTAACTGCCTTTGATGGAAAACTCCTGTCATCCACCGTGATACAGCAAGATGTCTGAGTTACGAAACTCAGAACTACAAGTTGCTGTTGTGCAAGTTCCCTCATACTTTCTGCTGAAAGCCATTTTTCCAATTCCTATACTTCACTCTGTGAATGAGCTGCTGCCATTGAGGTGTGTCTGACCTCAACTGCGCTAGAGGTTATCACCTAATGAAAAGGGAATGATTATTAAATGGTGATATAGCTTTCTTCACACTCTCTGTCTCCTAAAAAGGGAGGAAAGTTACAGGTAGCTCCCAACTTGAACCCTTTAGGCAGATTTTAGACATTAATCAGAGAGGTGAGTTGGCCTAAAAGTGGAGTCCTGGGCAAATTTCACTCATGTGCGTCATTAACATCCTTGTGACTGAGGTTTTGTTAAGTAATGACAGAGGGCTGGAATGAAATCTTGCACTGTGGGCGTTTATTTATTTATTGACATCTGCATGGAATTGGCCCTTCTGGCCCCTTGTGTCATGCTTTCCTGCAATCCCCTGATTTAATCCTCGCCTAATAATGGGACAATTTACAGTGACCAATTAACTTACCACTCGGTGGCAAGAGACCAAAGCACCCTCAGGAAACCTACACAGTCACTGAGAGAATGTACCAACTCCTTACAGACAGGGGTGGGAATTAGATCCAGGTGGCCTGTACCGTAACGCATTGTGCTAACCACTACACTACCATGCCGTAACTTGTTCAGTGGCATGATTGGGTTCTGCCGGCATCTCATACCCTAAAAGTGGCTGGGAGATGGAATCTACATTGGTGGTGACCAGGCTTTGCTTGGGGGCCTGAAAAAGAATCACTCAAGCTTTCCTGGTTTCACAAGAACTGAAAATCGCATCTTTTTTTTTGTGTCTGTACAATGGGTCCTGCATTGCCTTTTGCTACAGGTTTCCTCACTCAGGCCTCAACTAAAGTTGTAATGGAAGCTACTGATGTTATTAGGACCTGATTCAGTTATGTAAAGTACCCAGAATGCTGCAGGCAAGTACTCTTAGTGACTGCTAAAGAGAAAGTTAATATCTTGGACGTTGAATCTTGGAAACTTTCTGTTAGGGTGAGTAGGCAGCACGAGTTCAACTGTGATCATTAATGAGTCGTGGTCTGCTTATGTTTAAGCTTGTGTTTTTATACAGTACTGTGCAAAAGTCTTAGGCAGATATATGCAGCTAGGGTATCTGAGACCTTTACACAGAACTGTATATTGGTTAAAATAAGAAGGTGGTTGGTAAAAAGAAATAAGTGTACTTAACTTTGGATTAGTGATGCACCATCAATAACTCACTCTGAGACGTAAAGGCGAGATATCGGCTTTTATTGACTGGAAGAAGGAACAAGCAGTGGTTGACCACCATACTACATCCTGGAGACTGAGCGGCCAGGCTCAGACCTCAATCGCCTTTATACCGGGGTCTGTGGGAGGAGCCACAGGAGCAGTCAGCAGGGGGCGTGTCCAGACAGGTATATGTAGTTCACCACAATTAGCTCGGTCATATTCAGTGTTATTTTGTAACTGGAAAGACGAAATATACTGTATGTGCAATATGTTTCAAACATGCACAAAATGTACCTTGTAACTTACAGCGTTCACATTCCACCCTTCCTATTGTAGAAGATAGTTGCTGGTTTTAATTACACTGCTGGTTGAATAAAGGTCACAGATAATTTGTTGGTAATAAAGATTAGAATTTCAGAGAATGGTCTACCCCAGTACTTCCACAGATGCCTACCTTGAGGTTAATCAATTTATTAAATGCATGTATATTAGTCCACACAGATAAACATCAAAGGATGCAGTGCCTTCAGTTCAAACTTACGAAACTAATTCTGTTCATTAATATTCTTTAAAATAGGAAATGATCAAAAAGCTTTTAAAATGTGACAGCTTTTCATCACTAACATACTGCTGGCTTGCAGGTGTGTAGTTACTTGACCCTTCTAAACAGATGTTAATAGTAGAACAGATGTTAATGGTATGCCTGCTCTTTTGGTTCCTCCTTACAACTAATTGATTTACTCATTCTGGTCACCATTAAATCATTCATTCTCTCCTTGCAACTAAAGAATTTTCTCACTCTGGTCACAATTATTGAATATTGGATGGGGGTTAAAGAGTTCAGAAGATATATTTTAGAATTGCCTTTGAATACTAGCATTGTTCAGTTCACACATGCCACTGACATTAGTATTATCCATTCATCTTGTTATTCACTACAAGTGTTTAGCCAACCATTATTAGCCCGGTTACTACATTAGCTCCTGCACGTGATCTATGCTAGAACTGATAGAATTGGGACTTAATGAAAATCTATCGTTAAAGTAATCCTTACAGCCAAACTGTAAAAGTTCAGAGTAAATTTATAATCAACTACAACCCTGAGAATTATTTTCTTGTGGGCATACTCAATAAATCCATAGGATAACATCCATAATAGAATCAATGAAAGACCAATAATAATAATAATACACAAATAAGCAATAAATATTGAGAACATGAGATGAAGAGTCCTTGAAAAATGAATCTGTCGGTTGGGAGAACATTTCAATGATGGGGCAAGTGCAGCTGAGTGAATTTATCCTGACTCCCTCATTAATATTATTTCTAATGTTATTAAAATATTGAACCTTCAGGATTTTGGGGGGAACATACACATTAAATTTGGTTTTCCACCCTCCCTCCACCTTCTTTATGGGGCCCCTGCCCCCTCCTTCTTTAGTCCTGACGAAGGGTCTCGACCCGAAACGTTGACTGCTTCTTTTAATGGATGCTGCCCGACCTGATGAGTTCATCCAGCTTTTTTGTACATCATTAAAATTGGATGCCACTTTAGAACTTGATTTTGAGATGTTGCTTTTCCAATGTACAAGAACAATGTGATGTGGATGCTCATGAGGAGATTCCATCAGGATTTAAGGGGATAAAGGTTATATGTTATTCAAAAGAGGTGAGTGAGTATCATGGCAGTATTTGAACCTGAAAGAGGTGCAGAGGAAAGGCTGGCCTTGGTTTAGGATGGGATCCATCATGATTTGGCTGGTCCAGCAGAAGCCAAGAAGGAGCTGTTACTTTGGTGTTTTGACACGAGCATGGCCACGTGTGGCTGTGAGCAATGGACACAGGAATGTAACAGTTCATGCTTGGGTCAATCCAGGAAGTGCTTTAATAACTCAAATAATAGCTTCCAATGGGCCATGACGATAGGCATATAAAACATGCGTATTCAATTTCTAGCCATTTTCAGCAGAATAAATTGTAGAAAGCCTCAGTAATCAATTCTCCCTGTAGTAGGGAATAGTGAATTTCAGGCTCTGTTGTGCGCTAGAGATAAGGCGAATGATCATGTAACAGAGTGATAATGGGTGACTGTGAAGGGTTGGTTCCAGGCAGTGAAAATCTGATATAGGCTCCAACCAGCTGAGCCACAGACTGCAGGGTAAAGTGAACTATAGTAAAATCATGCCTGGGTATCAGCTCAGTGTTAACTCCAAAAACTCCAGGACAGAAAGTTTGTCATTCTACATAAACGGTAAAAGTGGAACTGCTCACAGCTCTTGCAGCACATAGGTATTGAAGCTTGACACTGCAAAGAGCTTATCTCACTCTGTGTATACAAGGGGCATTCAGCAGAAAGGTTGTGGAGGGAAAAGAAGGTAAGGCCTAGAATAGGAATAATGAAAACTCTGGATAGAGGAAAATTACTTCCAGGATGAGTGACTTCCCTGTTAATGTCAGCATGTAATGAAGAGAAAATTAGTTCTGAAGGTAACTCAGGAATCTGTGCAAATTCTTTCCATCTGTACTTTCCCCAAGGATGTAAAAATGTGAGCTGAAGCAGCCAATCCAAACAAAAACCATTGCTGCCATCAACAACCCTATGAATTTGTTATACAGACATGACGCACCCTCACTCTAATTATGGTAGCTCCAAAAGTCGAGGACATAGGCTTCAATCGTTTATTATAAATTAGCAAACTTCCAATCCTTAAGTGATGATACTTAAGCTTACCCAAGTGCAAGCTAAGTGTTTTTGAGCATTATTGGGTGGTCAACAAAAGATAAGGCATCCATTGGTCCACAGCTACTACAAATAGCAATGAACAAAGCATAAATATGTGACTTACTCCCTTCACTTTTACCATGCCCTCACTCATGTGACTAGTTATGCACGACACAGAATACAAAGCAGATAGAGAACAGATGACACACACAAAATGCGGGAGGAACTCAGAAGGCCAGGCAGCATCTATGGAAAAGAGTACAGTCAACGTTTCAGGCCAAGACCCCTTGGCAGGATGGCTCCTTCAATATGTGTTGATGGTTCTGTGGAGAAAGATAAATGACAAAGGAAATCTTAAAAATAGGAACTCCATTCAAAGCATTTCTCATCTCCTCTCCCCGGTTATTTTATTGACAATTATCAATCAATATCGGTTCCTAAGGTTGTTATAGACAGGCGTGGTAATGGGGATGAGCTCCCACCACCTATTAAATGATCCCAATGGTGTGCATCTCAAATAGCCTCTGACAACCACGTCTAGCTCCTGGCCTTCACACGTGGCTTAGCTGTTTATACTAACAGGAGAAGGGCAAAGACAAGTCACTGGCGCCTTAAAACCGGTCGCTTCGGGCAGATGGTGCTCGTCAGCCGTGGTTGGCAACTCAGCTAACAGCAGAAAAACTCTGACCTCAAGCCTCCGCTGTCTTGTGGCCATACCCACTCATGGGGAAGGCTTTGCGAGTCAACCCAGAGGGAAAAACCTGGAACTGGAGTCCCTAAGGCAGTTTTATGTTGAGTTCAACACTGACTGGCAGCTCTTGTGACACTGTTGCTACCAAACTGTATTGGGCTTGTTACATGGGCAACAGCTTGCTCTCCATATCTCAATACCCTGACTTGCGTATCCAGATAGCTAGGACACAACATCCATGGTGAACCCTGGCCGACGGACAATAAATACTGAAGATATACTTTGATTTCCATGGTGAGGTCATTAATATACTATAAGAAAAGTATGGAGACCCCTGCATCTGGAAAATATGTCTTTAAATATTGATGGGAAAAAGAATGTGATTCAGGTTTCTACTCATACATTGGATTAGTTCTAGATACGATAAATGGTATTTGATTGTTAAAAGACAGATGTCACAGTAAACGGCGATCAGAGAAACAAAATTTCATTGCATAGCCTTATGTAGAAATACTAAATTTCACTGTTGATATCAAACCAGGTTTGCCTGAAATGTGGTTGAACAAATGAGCATATCGATTTCAGTCTAAGTTGTATTTCCTCATGTTGTGTATTTGATGAGGTGAGGTAAGGAGCTCCACCAGTCAGAGTTGACCATGGATATTGTGTCCTAACTGTTTGGATACCCAAGCCTGGGCAGTACGATATGGAGGGCAAACTGTTGCCCATGTAGCAAGCTCTCCCTCTCCACGCATCAGATGAACCCAAAGGAATGGCAGAGACCGATACAGTTTGGTACCAGCAGCATTGCAGGAGTTGCCAGTCAGCGCTGAATTGAACATGGGGCTGCCTTGGGGAATCCAGCTCCGGATTTTTCCGTCGGGGTTTACTCCTGAAGCCTTCCCCGTGAGCAGGTATAGCTGCAAGGCAGCGGAGGTTTAAGTCAGACATTTCCTTCTTCTCGATGAGCTGCAAACCACAGCTGATGAGCCCCATCTGCCAAAGTGACCGGTTTTCAGGCACCAGTAACCCACCTTTGCTCCTTTCTCCTTCCAGTAGAAACTGTTCCATTGGACGTAGTAGCTAAGCCACATGTGAAGGCCTCTTTGAGGACCACGCCATTGGGAGCATCTAATTGGTAATAGAAGCTTGTCCCCATTACTACACACGGCTGAAACAACCTTAAGGAATCTGTGTATTTGATATTTCAGTCATCTTGTGTATATTATGCATTCCTATTTATTTAAATAATTAATTATGGGCTATATGCAAATATACATTAATTGCATATGTCATCATGCTACCATATATGTGTGTGCCTCGTTTAAAGTAAAGATGAAGTTATATCCTTTTTTCAGACTCGCATCTGCATTCGAATTTGTTTAGTGTTTTGAAGTTACAAAACATAACATTTCAAGCTAGCATATTTAAAATATATCTTGGGTACAGTGACAATGTACAAGTGCAACTGAGGACTATTACACTCATTGTGTCTGAGCTATCTCATTGAGAAGGCACTATACAATTTATATAACCTACTATTCTAATCTATTCATTTGATATTGTTCAGAAATGTATGTTGACTTTCTGTCTAATATTCTCTGTCTACAGTACTTTATCAAAGTCCATGAAAGCTATAAACACCTCTAAAAGATCTATAACCTCTAGGGAAAAAGCCCTACTTTCTCTTCTCTCTCCTTGTGACTAAATCTATCCTCTAGGTGTATCTCACAAAGACCATATTACGACTTTTAATGACCTCAACATCTCTACTACAGTAAGGCATTTAAATCTGGCACAATATCCTTACTGTGGTCAAGCCATTGATTTGTGTGTGTTTTTCAATACCTCTTTTGCTTTTATAGTGAATGCTGCTATTGATAAATCGTGGCCCTAGTTTTAGTCCTATGGTTCTATCAATTTGTTCTCCCATATTTGAAGATATATGCTTTTGAATATTCGAGTCCTTGTCACTTTCTACTTAAACATATTACCATTTAATAACTCTTTGTTAGCTTTATTTTTACCTCAAATTGTACATCTTGTTTCTCTGCATTGAAGTTTATCTGTTATCTGTTGGTTTTATTTACTGATCCATATATGATCTTCCAAAGCCACTTACAATCCTTTCCTAGTATTTTAGCATCACCTATATAAAAACAAAGGACCCACCAAAGAATAATATTATTAAATATAATATTAGGTGGAAAATTAGCTACTTTTTATGATGTGTCACTGAGTGTAGCTATTTACTTTTGATCTGCATTGTTTTTTCTGTATTTTTTAGTATAACTGCTTTGGCTTCTAATTTAAGTCATTCCTCAATATTTGGCTTGGCATTGGAATATATGGAGGTACCTATATGGCTAGGAGGGGATCTAGTGCGAGTTTTAGGTTTTGGGCTAATGACTTTTTTGAAATGCAAAGCTGGAAGTGTGCCTTTGATCTGAATCCCTCAGGCCAATACATGGGGCTGCCAGCAACACCAGGGAAAACATACATATATTCTAGTGCTAGACCAAGATGGAACTGATGCCAAGTCCACAAGACCACAGGAAGCTGCACACTCAACAGACTTTGGAAAGAAACAGCAAGTAGAACAAAAAATTTTTTGTGCTAACATTGCTACGCCTCTAGCCACAGATATTAGGATTCCCCTGCTATGGATGCTAGTAATTGAGACTGTATATGATTGCTTCAAATGACCCGGTGCACTCACAATAGGAGAAAAATGTCCCAACATCTACAGTATGCAAAGTATTTACTGGGATCTTTCTGAAGTGGTTATTATTTATAAGTATTTGACTCTGTGACAAAGGATGCTTCCTTCTGAAAGTCGTATTCAGTCAGGGTCAGCTTTGACAGGGTCAGTTCTAAATATTGTTGTGTGATTTTTAATCAGATCTAAAGCTTCCACAATCTTAAGATTTTATATATGAAAGTCACCTTCTGAAGCAGAATTGGCCACAGCCCAGAGTGTCAACCATTCTGATGACAGATGCTATCAAAGAGTAATAAAGTTTGATTGGATGCCTTACGGTTGTCAAGTATCAGCAATAAATAGAAAATGTGCAGAAATATTGAAATAACAGCAGTGGAAATATACAGTATTTCAAAAATAAGGCAGAAGGGGGTTTACATTTAGAATTTCAGTCTGAAATGGAATTAAGTGGAGAGTATGTTTTATCAACAGGGAAGATTTTCCTTTAGCTAGAGTGAAGAATAGCTATTCTTAATAATTATTCTTATTGCTTCAGCATTTCAGATGAACTATATATCCAGATAGGTGAGAATGAAATCTCCAAGTTATTCTTGTTCATCACATACAATAATTAGAGTACTGACGCGTAATAGTCCTGAATGTGATTTAACAAGCACACATTCTTATTAGAGACGATAGAACCACACACATCACTTCATAGAGGAACCAGCTGCTGTATATCATTTCTCAAATAGACAAGAATAAACACAACCTGGGGTCTATGAAACAGCTGCTGCTTTATTTCATGAACTCTTATCTATATCTTCCATCATTTTATTAGCAAGGCCTGTTTGAGTACATCCTGTCCTACTTAACTTATTTTTCTGGATGGATGTGATTCTACTCTGCATCTACATATTTTTTTCAATAGATAAGCTAAATTCCCTAAGATCAAAAGACATAGGAGCAGTATAAGGCCATTCTGGCCATCAAATCTGCCTCACCATTCCATCATGGCTGATTTATTATCCCCCTCAACCTCCTTTTCCTGCCTGCTCCCTGTAACCTTAATAATCAAGAAGCTATCAACCTCTGATTTAAATATACTCAATGACTTGACCCCCACAGCTGTCCGTGACAATGAATTCCACAGATTCACTACCCCTCTAAAAAGAAATTCTTCCTCATCTCTGTTCTAAATGGACGTGCTCTATTCTGAGGCTGTGCCTTTTAGTCCGAGACTCACCCACTACAGGAAACATCATCTGCAAATCCATTCTATCTAGGTCTTTCAATATTTGATATTTCAATGAGATCCCCACACATTCTTTTAAACACCAGTGAATACAGGGCCAGAGCGATCAATTGCTCCTCACACATTAGCCCCTTCATTCCTGAAATTATTCTCTGGACCCTCTCCAATGCCAGCACAATTTTTCATAGATACAGGGCCCAAAACTGCTCAAAATACTCCATAAGTGGTCTGACCAATGCCTTATAAAGCCTCAGCATCATATTCTTATTCTTATACTCTAGTGCTCTTGAAATGAATTCTAACATTGCATTTGCCTTCCTTACCACTGACTCAAACTGCAAGATAACCTTTAAAGAATTCTGCACAAGGATTCCCGAGTCCCTTTGCAATTCTGATTTCTGAATTTGCTCCCTATTTAGAAAATAGTCTACATGTTTATTCCTTCTACCAAAGTACATGACCATGCATTTCCCTACACTATATTCCATCTGCCACTTCTTTGTCTATTCTTCCAATCTCTCTAAGATCTTATGCAGACTCCCTGCTTCCTTAACACAACCTGCCCTCCACCTGCCCTTGTATCATCGGCAAACTTGGCCACAAAGCCATCAACTGCATCATCCAAATCGTTGACATATCAAGTAAAAAGAAGTGGTCCCTATACCAAACCATGCGAAACACGACTTGTCACCAGCAGCCAAACAGAATAGGCCCCCTTTATTCCTACTCTTGCTTCCTGTTAATCTGCCAATCTTCTAGTAGTGGTTGTATTTTCCCTGTAATACCATGGGCTCCTATCTTGTTAAGCAGTCTCATGAGTGGCACCTTATCAAAGGCCTTCTGAAAATCCAAGTAAACTGTATCCACTGAATCTCCTTTGTCCATCTTGTCCATTATTTCCTCAAAGAATTCTAATAGATTTGTCAGGCAAGATTTCCCATTAAGGAAACCATAGTTACTTTGGCCTATTTTAGTGTATGTCTCCAAGTATCCCAAAACCTCATCCTTAATAATGGACTCCAACATCTTCCCAGCCATTGGAGTCAGGCTAACTAGCCTATAATTCCCTTTCTTCTGTCCCTCTCCTTCTTAAAGAGTGGAATGACTTTTGTAATTTCCCACTCCGGTTGAACCATTACAGAATCTAGCGATTCTTGAAAGATTGTTACCAATAAGTTCACAGTCTCCCCAGCCACCTCTTTTGGAATCTTTGGGTGTCGTCTATCTGGCCCAGCTGACTTATCTTCCTTCAGATCTTTCAGCTTCCCAAGCACCTTCTCCTTCGTAACAGCAACTACACTCACTTCTGCCCCCGACTCGAATTTCTGGCATACTGCTAGTATCTTCCACAGTGAAGGTTGATGTAATATTAAGTTCATTTGCTGTTTCTTTCTCCCCCATTACTCCCTGTCCAGCTTCATTTTCCAGCAGTAAAAATCCACTCTCACCTCTTTTACTTTCTATATATCTCAGAAAAACTTTTGGTATTCTCTTTTATATTATTGGCTAGCTTAGCTTCATATTTCATCTTTTCTCTCCTTATGGTTTTCCCCCTTCTGTTGGTTTTTTAAAAAGTTTCCCAATCCTGTAACTACTATTTCTTTCTGTATTATGTGCTTTCTCTTCGGCTTTTATATTACCTTTGACTTCCCTTGTCAGCCATGGTTGCCTATTCCTTCCTTTTAGAATGTTCTTCATCTTTGGGATGTATGTATCTTTTCTTCGCCTTCCTAATTGCCCCCAGAAACCCATTCATTGCTGTTCTGCTGTCGTCTCTGCAAATGTCCCCTTCCAATCAACTTTGGCCAGTTTCTCTCTCATGTCTCTGTATTTATCTTTACTCCACTGTAATTCTGATACACATGACTTTATCTTCACTCTCACACTGTGGTGAATTCTGTCATATTATGATCACTACTTCCTAAGGGATCCTTTAACTAAAGCTCACTAATCATCTGGTTTTACTAAACAACACCCAACCCAGAATTGCCTTGTCCCTAGTGGGCTCAAACACAAGCTGCTCTTAAATAGCTGCCTCATAGGCATTCTACAAATTCTCTCTCCTGAGATCCAAAATCAGCACCAACCTGATTTTTCTAATCTGTCTGCATATTGAAATCCTCCATGACTATTGTACATTGCCCTTACTACATGCCTTTTATATTTCCTGTTGAAATTTATATCCCACATCCTGGCTGCTGTTCAGAAGCCTGTATATAACTCCCATCAGGGTCTTCTTACCTTTGCAGTACCTTAACTCTACCCACAAGAATTCTACATCTTCCAATCCTCTGTCACCTCTTTCCAAGGATTTGAATTCATTTTTTTACCAACAGAGCCACCCCATCCACTCAGTTTTCTTCAGTTTGGATGTTAAGCTCCCAATTACGATTTTCTTTCTGACAAGTCTCCGTGATGCCTATAACATCATACCTGCCAATCTCTAACTATACTACAGGATCATCTAACTTATTTCATAAACTGTGCTCATTCAAATATAATACCTTCGGTTCTGTATTCATCACTCTTTTCAATTTTGCCCCCGTGCTACACTTCACCTCATCCTACCGACTGCAATTTTGCCCTATCATCTGCCTTTCCTTCCTTGCAGTCTCATTACACACTGCATCGACTTTATAGTAACTGCCCCATTCTCAGCCCTGTCACTCCGGTCCCAATCCCCCTGCCAACTTCCAATTCAAATGGAAAAGTTCAGAGCACGCTGAAATCATTATTTAACTCAAGGGAAGATAAGCTAGCTATTTATAACAGAGGAAGGCAATGACAAAGTCAAAACATTTCTTACTTTCTTCAGGGTTGTGGAACGTGGCGCATTAAAAAAAAACAAAGCAGCATGTAACAAAGAGAAATGCAACACATACCAAACCAGTGCAGCAAGAAGAAAATGTTGGAAGAACTCAGCAGATCAGCTTCCAAGGAAGAAAATGTACGCTGACATTTGGACTAAGGGTCTCGACCCAAAATATTGACTGTCCTTTACCTTCCACGGATGCTGCCTCACCTGCAGACTTCCTCCATTATCTTAATTTTTAAAAAATTACTTGGTCCTTGCTCCAGATCTGTAGTCCCTGTTTCAGTAATGTACTGCAACTGTTTTATCTACAAAAACAGTAGTAGTTCCTACTTTGAAATATTTACTAATTTACTAATGTCGGTAACTAGATTAGTGTCGATATACACACTGGGCATTATGGACATGGTTTGCCGAAGAGTCTGTTTCTGTGCTCTGTGTGTTTCCAGTATAACATACAATCAGAAGCCACTCTATCAGATATACCTGTACACCTCATTAATGCATGTATCTAATCAGCCAATCATGTGGCAGAAACTCAATTCATGAAAGCGTGCAGGCATGATCAAGAGGTTCAGCTGCTGTTCATTCCAAATATGAGAAGGTTGTTGGCAAGAACAAGCACGCAGAGGTGTGATCATTATACACTGGTGCAGTCACAGACTAATGTAATCCAACTTGTCTTCCACTGTGCGAATACTGGAGGGCAGTACGATGGGAGGGATCCCCCCCAACACCAGTACACTACTGCACATCTGCTCCCTCTCACACCACCTTCAGCAACACTCCCCCAGGCCGCTGCTACTGGCATGAGGATGTGCTGGCATTGGAGGGGGTCCGGAGGAAGTTTATGAGAATGATCCCAGGAAAGAAAGGGTTTACATTTGAAGAGCATTTGATGGCTCTGGGCTTGTACTCACTGGAGTTTAGAAGACTGGAGGGGGGTAGGGAATCCCTTTGAAACCTTTTGAATATTGAATGGTTAAATAGAGTGGCTGTGGAGAGGATGCTTCCTGTAGTAGGGGTGTTAGGATCAGAGGGCACAGTCTCAGAATTCAAGGACATCTCTTTACAACAGGGATGAGGAGGAATTTCTTCAGCCCGAGGGTGGTGAATCCATGGAGTTCACTGTCACAGATGGATGTGAAGGAAAAGTCATTGGATATATTTAAAACAAAGGTTGATAGGTTCTTGATTTACAGGGGTATCAAAGCTTCTAGGGAGAAGGCAGAAGAATGGAGTTGAGAGGGATAATAAATGAGCCAGGATGGAATAGTGAAGCAGGTAGGCCTGACAGAATGCTGCTTCTATGTATTATGGTCTCATGGTCTTATCAGATGGTGTCCAGAACAGATTCAAGGATGAAACCTGCAGACTGCGGCTGTAAGTTTTAATCACAGATGTGAATCCTGTGGAAAATGTAAAAGCAGTTTTCACAGCATCTATGAAGCCTGCATTATTGTTAATTAGAGGAAAATTTCCAGAGAAAATTCCAGGCTCTGTGATCCGTTGATGCTGATTGTATGTCTCCTGCCCTGATGGCAAATCTTCACTTATGCAAATTGATTGTGAGGCTATGCTCAACTAGCAATCCAATTGTTAGTTAGAATTGATTGATTAAGAATCCTTATGCTTGGGTCTCATCTGATCTGATAAGGTCCACATCACTCCAACTCTCCAACTTTCTGCTTGGATTTCGCAGAAACTGATTTGCAGTTAAAGATACCTTGGACCTAATGTAGCATTGAATTTTACAGTGGTGGGTCCTTAATAAAATGTGCATTAAACTGGCACATACAATCAATTTAACTCACTTTCCAAACTCAAACATTTCAAACTTCATCTCTATGCTAAACAGAATCCTGAGGTTTTACACAAGCTAGTTCCATGTCAATTCCTAGCATTGGGAAAGGCTGGAGTCAGGACTGGGGAATGTACTGAGCTGAAGTCAGATTTCAATGATTGTATTTACAGGAACATTTTATCACCCCTGTGTCTTCAAAGTGTCTTCAAGGCAAAGGAGGAACATATAAAAGAGAGAAGTGAAAATGGTATCCTTGGAATTAGAGAGATTCAAATGAAATTTGTGCAGCAAATTCTCAAAGCATGAAGTATAAAGGCAGCCAGTTCTTCCCAAAATTACACATCTTCCTGACTAAGGAATTTCGCATTCTTCCTTAATCATTTCAAGATTTATTTCCTGGAATTTCGCACTTAACATGTGTAAGCCCATCTTCGTGGAAGTTCAAGAAGGAAGCTCAGACTGTGTTGCAAGGACAATAAATGCTGAGCTGACAAGTAATGACTCAATAAAATCTTCCAAGAGACTACTAGTCTCAGTTAAAAATAACTTTTCAAAGTTCAAAGTAAATTTATTATCAAATTACACATATGTTACCATATGCAACCCAGAGATTCATTTCCCTGTGGGCGTATTCAGCAAGTCTATAGAATAGTAACTATGACAGGATCAATGAAAAATCAAGCAGAGTGCAGAAGACAACAAACTGTGCAAATGCAAATATAAATAATTCGCAATAAAACCGAGAGCATGAGATAATGAGATACGGAGTTCTTAAAGTAAGATCATTGGTTGTAGGAACATTTCAATGATGGGGCAAGTGAACGTAGTTGTTTCCTTTTATTCAAGAGCCTAATGGTTGTGGGGTAGTAATTGTTCTTGAACCTGGTGATGTGAGCCCTGAGGCTCTTGGACCTTCTACTTGATGGCAGCAGTGAGAAAAGAGGATGGCCTGGGTGGTGGGGATCTCTGATGATAGATACTGCTTTCCTACAACAGTGTTTGATGTCGATGTGCTCAATGATCGGGTGAGCTTTATCCTTATGTACTGGGCCGGATCCACTACTTTTTGTAGGATTTCCTCATCAGCTTTAAACTTTCCCTAGGTGGTCAAATACAAGATATGCAGTAAATCACAGGGCTCTTAGGTGGCACATGAGAATATTGGGGTTCAAGTCCATACTCCCTGAATATAGAACCTCAAGGGGATAAAAAGTGCACAGCATGATTATCTACACCCTTGAGGTTCTGAGTATGAAGGTTGGGAAGTCATGTAGCAGCTGTAAGAAAATTTGATCAGGCCCATATTTGGAGAATTGTGTGCAATTCTGTTTGGAGATTTTGGAGGATGTGGAGGCTTCAGAAGAGGTTCATCAGGACGTTGCCAAGATAAAGGGAAGCTGGACAAATGTAGGTTGGGGTTTCTCTGGATCACGAGTGGCTGAGGGATGACCAGGAAGAAGTTAAACTAATGAGAGGTATAAACAGGGAGGGTGGCATGTGGAGATCCATTTTTAGCAAAGGTGTAAGGTGCTTTTTCCCTCCACTAGCCTGCAGGCCACCCTTGGGCAAGGCGTAGCACCTCCTTAGCCCCTCCACCCCTGCCATTGGAGCAGGTGATAGATGGTTGTATGAGCAGGTGGTGCTCATCACAAGTCCTGGTTATGCGACCATTGATGGCAGGCAGACAATCTCTGAAGAGTACTGATAATGGCTGGGGTCACCCATCTTGTAAAGACACTGCCCAGAAGAAGGCAATGGCAAACCACTTCTGTAGAAAGATTTACCAAGAGCAATCGTGACCAAAGACCATGATTGCCCATGTCACATGACACAGCATATAATGATGATGGTGATGACAATAAACAAGGTCAGACAGTACAGATTTCAGGAGAGAGGTGGGGGGTGTTTAAAGGTATGTGCAAACACATAGTGGTAAGCATCTGGAATGTGCTGTCAGGGAAGTGGTAGAAGCAGGTGGAATAGTAATGTTTAAGAGGTATTTAGAGAGATACATGGATAGGCAGGAAATAGAAGTATATGGACTATATGAGACAGATCAGGTCAGCATGGACATGTGGGCTGAAAGTGTGCTTTATTTATTTGATTTATTGAGATACAGCATGGAATGGGCCCTTCCGGCCTGTCGAGCCCAGCAGTCCCTGATTTAATTCAAGCCTAATCACTGGGCAATTTACAACAACTAATTAACCCACCAACCGGTAGATCTTTGGATTGTGGGAGGAAACCAGTGAACCTGGAGGTCACAGGGAGAACATACAAACCCCTTACAGACAGCGGCGGGAATTGAACCCATGTCGCTGCTGCCGTAAAGCGTTGTGCTCACGACTACACTACCTTGCAGCCCCTATGCTGTTCTATGTTTGATTAATTTTAAGCAATTGAATGTTTCACTTTGTTCTTTGTGATCTTACAAGATTGTAAGTGACAGGGACACCAAATGATAGATTAACCAAGCAGTTTGACAGAGACACCCAAATCACAGATAACCAGGCAGTTCAGACTGCTGTTCTAACAGATGCAGTAAGAAGTCCTGTGGTAGACACAGTGACAAGCTGAGACAAAAGCTATTGACAGCTTTTATAATAGGTGAAAATCAGAAGCTGAGGAAAAGAACCAGCATTAATTGAGCCCTTATCACGTGTTCTAAAAAAAAACAGCCTTTGAATGGCATCTTCAGTTGTTAACCTGACAAATATGGCATCAAAGCTGTATAAAGTTCTCACAATACCTTAGTAATCCATTTCCTTTTTGATGTCCCTTGCTGAGGTAAGGATGGGGATATTTCCTTTGTTTTTTATGTCTCCCTCAGCTGACAAAAGAACAACAGTTTATCATCTCATCAGATTGAATGGATTTTGTGACATTGGTTGGATACGTACAATGCATAGAACACATTGCTGGTGGAGCTCAAGCAACGTTTGTGGAGGCAAATGACTGGTTTCTGTTTTCAATCAGGACCCTGCAAAAGGATTGAGAGTACAGTATAGAGGAAAGATAGCCAATATGAAGAAATGAGAGAGGGCTGAGATCAGAGCTGGTAGATGATAGGTGGAATCTGGTGAGGCGATCGATGATAGGCAGATGCAGCCAGGTAGGGAAGGGGAATAGGAAGGTGGGGAATGAGACTGGGAGATGATTGGAAGCAGAAAAGAGAGGGATTATGGTACATAATTTGTATGTTGCCATCAAGAAACCTTGGTGCGTTCAGTATGTGATTCAAAGTTTTGTAAAAATAAATGTATTTGAAAATGAGAGTGGCAATTGGGCTCAGAGTGTATGAAGCAACTGTGTGATCTGGAGTTGGGGTTGGGGATTCAAGGCAGAGCTATTGCAAAGGAAATTTGTAATTTCAAAGGAGTTTTAAAATTGAAAAGGAATTGGTTTGAACTAATTCACCATTCAAAAGAAATCCATATATTTTTATGAGGGAAAAATGTTACTTCAATGGTCTTCAAGTAAATTAGAAATAAAAGCTACTTACCTTTTTAAATGAGTAATATTATTGTTAAAGTGAATTATAATAATGGTCAGATCTCATTGCCTGTTCTGATTTGCTTGAGTTCAGCACTGCCTTTGGGTAACTTTTACTTTGATAAATCTGCACAGTCACAACATTTGAGGAAAATGTGATGAGCTCTCAAGGATTTTTCACCTCATAATGGGATCACAAAAGAAGTCCCACCCACAAATATCTTAGTAAACCGTTGTTAGCCAGAATGTCCAAGGCTGTCAAACTCTTAAAAGTTTCTGAATGTTTTCAATGTTGAACAGCATTCATAAAGCTAAAAAACTTACTACATTTATAGGGAAAATGTAAAAGTGACATAAAGTTACAAAGAAAAAAATGTGGCCAGTAACAAAGGGAAAGATGATCCCTTGCCTGCAAAATCTGGGCCATTAAATTTGGAAAGATATTACAGGAAAAGGTCACATTGAAACTAATCTTCACACCACTGGCACATCATAAAATCTGCCACAGTTCAAACCTAAACCATGTTTAAGTGTCACTTTTAAGAGAGATTGTAAAGAGAATAATAGATTGCTCAGTATTTTCAAGGCTGAAAGCTAAGAAGATAATGTAACATCACAAAACCAACTAGATTAAATGATGTGAAATATAGTTGAACCAATGGAATTAAAAGTGAAATAAGGTGTTAATTGTTCTGGTCTGAGGAGTGCAGGATGTACAAAGTAAAGAAGCCAATTGGAGACTTTACCTGAGTCCACAATCAGATGCAATGTATCATCTGAACACAATGGAAACTGGAAAATGGGTTGAGTGAGAACATCTCTGAAGTAAGCTGCTTAATATTCTGAAGATTGTGGCACCCTGGTAACCCTGTGCAATCAGAGGCAGACCAAGACTATTTTTTTGTTCGGTTCTTGTTGTGGTGAATGGAACAAGCACCTTTGCTCCATCCGCCACAACAGGCAGAATTTTCTACTTCCCATTCCCATACAGACATGTCGGCCCTCTGCTGCCACGATGAGGGTGTTCTTAGGTTGCTTCATATTCTGTCTGCATCGCCTCCAACCTGACGACACTGATGCTGATTTCTCTAATTTCTGGTAATTTTTCCCCACCTCTCCCTTCTCCCTTTTAAAATTCCTGTTCTGTCTCCTCTCTCACCCCTTCCCTACTCCTCGCTACCTATCACCTCCCTATGGTGCCTCTCCTTCTTTTCTCCTATGGTCCACTCTCCTCTCCTCTCAGATACCTTCTTCTCCAGCCCTTCACCTTTTCCACCTATCACCTCTCAGTTTCTGACTTCATTTTCCCATCCCTCACCCATCCATCCACCCTCTTTCTCATGTGGCTTTAACTATCAGCTGCCAGCTTGTACCCCTTCCATCAACTGCCACTTTCTTATTCTGGCATCTTCACCTTCCACTTCTAGTCCCAAACTATTAACTATTAATTCCCCTCTATAGATGCTGCCTGACTTGCTGAGTTCCTCCAGCAATTTGTATTCTGCAGAATCTCCATGTTTATTTTCACATTCTCTTTTCTAGCAATTAAAATTGTATGGCAAATGTAAATTTGCATGGGCACTTGCCTCCCCTGCATCCAGGACACCTTCAAAAGCTGATGCCTCAAAACTACGGCATTCATCATTAAAGACCCCTATTGCCCAGGACGTGCCCTCTTTCCAGCTTGAAGATATACACCCAACGTTTCAGGAACAGCTTCTTTTCCTCTGCCATCAGATTACTGACAGTGACCCCATGAACTCTTCCTCAGTGTTTTTCTCTCTTTGCACCACTTATCTGATGTATTTTTATACATCTTACTGTAATTTATAGTTCTTATAACTAAGTATTGCAACGTAATTCTGCTGCAAAACAACTGATTTTATGACAAAAGTCAGTGATATTAAAGCTGATTCTGATTCTTTGATGCTGCTGGTATCGATGCAGCTACAAAGAAGGCATGGCAGCAGCTATATTTCATCAGGAGTCTGAGGAGATTTGTTATGTCACCAAAAACACTCAAAAATGTCTACTGACCCAGTGTGGAGAGCATTCTAGCTGGCTGCATCCCCACATAGTATGGGGAAGGAGTGGGGAGACTACTACAAAGGCTGGAGGCAAGCTGCAGAGAGTTGTAAACCAGGACATCTTCAAGGAGCGGCAACAGTCAACATTAAGGACTCCCATCACCCAGGTCATGTCTTTCTCTCATTGCTACCATCAGGAAAGAGGCACAGAAACTTGTAGGCACACACCCAATGATTCATTAATAGTTTCTTCCCCTCTGCCATCCAGTTTCTGAATAGCCATTGAACCCATGAACATTACATCGATACTTTTTTAATTTCTATATTTGCACTACTTATTTAACAATTTAATATACTGTAATTCATAGCTTTTTCTCTATTATTATGTACTGCATCGCACTGCTGTCACAACGGCAACAAATTTCATGACATATGCCGGAGATATTAAACCTGAGTTTCAGTCAGCCCTTATGTTTGATGTATAAAGCTGGCAGAGAGTTCAGCTAAGTTTCATTGGCTCTTACAACTGTAAGCTCACTCAAAGTGGGAAGAGTTGAATAATGCATTTTGATTGGTTTGCTGGTTAAGTTCCTTGTTACTAATTTCTCAGAAGATGTTAACTCATTGCTCATTGCTGTAATTTGGCACAGATCTGTCCTGGGGCCAACACATTGATGCAATCATGAAGTAGGCATGACAGTGCCTGTACTTTTTTAGGAGATTGAGGAGATCTGGTATGTCACCAAAGACTCTGACAAATTTCTGTCAGTGTACATCAGAGATCATTCTGACTGGTTGCATCACAGCCTGGTATGGGGTCTTCAACACATGGGATTGAAAGAGGCTGCAGAAATTTGAAGACTCCACCACAGACATAACCTTCCCATCACTGAAGGCCTCTGAAAAATCAGTGCCCGAAGAAGGTGACGTCCATCATTAAGGACCCTCAGCATTAGAGAAGAGGTACAGGAACCTGAAGACCCACACTCAATGGTTCAGAAATAGCATCATGCCCTCTGCCCTGGGAAAGAAGGGAAATTCATGATCGCTATCTTATTATTTATGTTTTTGCATTATTCATTTATTTTGTAATTTATGGTCAATTTATATCTTTGTACTGTGCTGCTGCCAGAGAATAACAAATTTCAAGTCATATGAGACAGTGATAATAACTCTGATTCTGATTCTGAATGCAAAAAGAATACCATATTGCTCATAAAATGCAGACAATAATTCCAATGGAAATGGAACAAATAAAAATAGAGAAAATATAAAGTTTTTTATTCAGTTTATTACTTTTAGATCATATTTTTCCGAAGTCAGCCTATGTCACATTTTATATATGAGTTGTTAGTGCCTCTACTGGAACCTTTTGCTTGACCAAAATACTTCTGTTTTATTGATTTCTTTGTCAGTCCTGTCATGTAGCACAGTAGGTAAGCAGAGGAAATAACTATTCAAGGCATTTGAATGTTTAACTGTTCATGTACATGGAAAATCAAATGCATGTATGGGAATGGGAGGATATTATGGTGTATGTCTATTTACAGATATACACAACAGTATTTTGTAAAATTATTTTTGAAGTTTTGTTAAGTTTCAAATTAGAATTTAAAATATTTCTCGCCTTTTGACAAGGTGTACTGTGAATTAAAGGAGGTGAAATGCTTCATGAAATTTAAATTATATTTATAGCTTTTATTTTTATTTTATTAATTTAGTTTAGAAATACAGCATGGTGACAGGTGAACCCACACTCCCAATTTCTCCTATTTGACCAATTAACCTACTAATTTTTCTGATGTGGGAGGACACCAGACCACCTGGAGAATGTACAAACTCCTTACGGACAGCAGTGAGTGGATTGGGCTGATACAGATATTTAAGGTATATGTACACTTAGATACCTTAAGGTTGTCATAGCCAGGGAGGCAGTGGGGATAAGCTCCCACTACCTACTAAATGCTCCCAATGCTGTGTATCTCAAGTAGCCTCTGACAACCAAGTCCAGCTCCTGGCTTTCATGTGTGGCTTAACTTCTAAGCCCAGTGCAACTATTTCTGCTGACAGGAGAAGGGGCAAAGACATGTCACTGCTGCCTTAAAGCCATTTGCTTCGGGTGTGGTTGGCAGCTCACCTCGGAGCAGAAAAACTCCAACCTCTAACCTTGCGGCTATACCCACGCAAGGGGAAGGCTTTGGGAGTACACCTAGAGGAAACCTCAGAGATGGAGTTATTAAGGCAAGTCCCACGTTGGGCTCAACATTGAATGGCAACTCCAGAGATGTTGCCGGTGTTGTACTGAGTCGATCTCAGCCATTCCTTTGGATTCATCAGTTGCACGAAGAGGGCGAATGGGCAAAAGCTTGTTCTCCATACCATACTGACCTGCCTTGTGTAGTAGCTTGTGTATCATGTGGACAGCTGGGACTTAGTATCCCTGGTTAACCCCCACCAACGGAGGGTCTCAGTATGTTTACTCTGCCTGACTAAAGGATTAGCTGCACTGTGCTTGCAAAATGGATGTCTAATCTGACAGTGTCTAATCCTTTTTTTCAATTACATTTCAAAATTGCCCCGGTGTAAGCAGACCTGAGAACACTTCCAATCATCTGGCTCACCTGACCCCGTGATGACCATAATCTTCTGACTTAACCTAAACTCTGTAGCTGTAATAGACTCTATCATAATCGAACTCCACCAACACAAGATGGATCCAGAATTTTAAAAACAAGGGATTCTGCAGGTGCTGGAAATCTTGAGCAATACACGCAAAATGCTGGAGGAACTCACCAGATCAGGCAACATCTATAGAGCAGAATTTTATCCCATTCACGAATGCAGACTTCAAATCATTTATTTATTTAACTGTATATTGTATGTTCTTAATTGTTACCCCCCAAAGTTCTTCCATCATATAGTTTTAATTGCGTTACTATCTGTTTCAAATCCGCAGCCTTGAAGGGCTAGTAAGGTGGGCGTATCCCAGAGCCCGACCAAGAGCACTGTCACAAAACTTCAAAACATTACACTAATTCAAAGGAAGACATGGGAGTGTGATGATGCAGGTCTAACTTTGAGTTTTACTTTAAGCCAGGTGTGCACGTGCCACGTGGTAGCATGATGATTAATGCAATTCACATATTATCACATTTAACCTGTAATGAATTATTTAAATCAACAAGAATGCTTCATCAATCAACATACATCCAAGATTACTCAAATATTCTGTTATGGGAAGCCAGGGACGAAATTGCAGAGGCCCCTGTAGAGATATTTGTTTCATTGCTATTCACTGGTGAAGTTCCAGCAGATTGGAGGGTGGCTAACATTGATTCATTGTTAAAGAAAGGTAGCAAGGAGACCAGAGAGCTGTAGGCTGGTGAGTCTGACTTCTTTTGTGGGGTACTTACTGAAGGAAATTCAGACAGACATGATTTCTCCCTGTAACTCAGGCCCTCAAGTCTAGACAGCATTCCTGTAAATCTCTTCTGCACTCTCTCCAGCTTGACAATGTCTTTCCTATAGTCGGGTGATCTAAATTATATAACATACTCCAAGTGGGCCTCACCAATGACCTGCAGTATACGACTGCAAACTATTGTCCCTGCTCTTAAACCGGATGCCCTAATTGATGACTGCCAGCAGGCTAAATGCCTTCTTCACCATCCTGTACACTTATGTAATCACTTACACCAAACTGTGCACTAGTATTCTCAGAAACCTCCCTCCCACCATTCCACAATACAGTATTCACCTGTATCCTGTGCAAGTCCTACTTTGCTTTGACTATCCGACTTGCATCACCTCACATTTATCGAAGCTGAAATTCAGATGGACTGAGGAATGGAAAAGGACGCAGAGGAGATTTATCAGGATGCTGCCTGGACTAGAGAGCATTCCTTTTGAGGAAAGGTTGAGATGAAGAGTCCATCATTGAGATGCTACCACAACCAATGGACTCACTCTCAAGGACTCTTCACCTCATGTTCTTGATATTTA
Source organism: Hypanus sabinus (assembly GCF_030144855.1). Lineage (NCBI taxonomy): Eukaryota > Metazoa > Chordata > Chondrichthyes > Myliobatiformes > Dasyatidae > Hypanus > Hypanus sabinus. The sequence goes on from NC_082727.1 coordinate 52,738,940, forward strand.
TTCTTAATTATTTCTTCTTCTTGTTTCTCTCTTTTTGTATTTGCAGTTTGTTGTCTTTTGCACACAAGTTGAATGCTCAAGCTGGTGTGGTCTTTCACCGATTCTCTTATGGTTTTTATTCTGTGATTTATTGAGTGTACCCACAAGACAATGAATCTCAGTGTTGTATATAGTGATATTCATGTACTTTGATAATAAATTTACTTTTTGACTTTTTTCTTCTGGGCAAGCTAGGGCTTTTCTCTTTAGAGCGAAGGAGAATGAGGGGTGACTTGAGAGAGACATACAAGGTGGTAAGAGGCATAGATCAAGTGGATAGCCAGAGACTTTTACCCAGGCAGAAATGGCTGATATGACAGGGTATAATTTTGAAATGTTTGGAGGAAGGTATAGGAGGGGATATCCGAGGAAGGTTTTTTATACAGAGAATGGTGGGTGCTTGGAGCACCCTGCCTAGGTTGGTGGATGAGGCAGATACTTTAGGGGCATATCAGAAACTCTTAGATAGGCACAGGGATGAAAGAAAAATTGAGGGCTATGTTGGAAGGAAGGGTTAGATTAATTTTAGGATAGGTTAAAACATTGTGGGCCAAGGATCCTGTTCTGTGCAGTAGTATCAAAGTCCAAGTAAATTTCATTATCAAAGTACGTATAGATTCATTTTCTTGTGGGCATGCTCAATAAATCTATAGAATAATGACCATAACAGAATCAATGAAAGACCACCCAAACTGAGTGTCTAACCAGAGTGCAGAAGACAACAAACTGTGCAAATGCAAAAAAAAAGAAATAGTAATAAATAACAAAGCAATAAATGTCAAGAACATGGGATGAAGAGTCCTTGAACATGAGTCCACTGGTTGTAGGAACATTTCAATGATGGGTCAAGTGAAGATGAGTGAAGTTATTCCCTTTGGTTCAAGAGCCTGATGACTGAGGCATGGTAGCTGTTGCTTAACCTGATGGTGTGAGTCCTGAGGCTCTTGTACCTTTCTTCCTGATGGGAGCAGTGAGAATAAAGCATGTTCTGGATGATGGTGGTCCATGATGATGGATGCTGTTTTCCTGCGACAATGCTCTGTGTAGATGTGTTCAACGGTGGGGAGGGCTTTACCTGTGATGGTCTGAATCGCATCCTCCATTTTTTTGTAGGATTTCCCATTCAAGGGTGTTGGTGTTTCCATACCAGACTGTGATGCAGCCAGTCAGTATACTCTCCTCTACACATCAATAGAAGCTTATCAAAATTTTAGATGTCATGCTGAATCTCCAATAACTCCTAAGGAAGTAAGTATTTGACTATATATATAAAGCAATGTCACAATGGTCAGTATGTCGGTTTTATCCATTTAAAATCAAATTAATTCAGTATAATGAAGCGCTCCTGGAAAGCTCAGTGGAAATGTAAGTTGAAGGCAGGAGGTAAAGTGGCTATGTGAGATTGAGTGGGTTAATAAGGAGTTTTATATGGCACAGTCATAGACTGTCATCTTCATCCTAAAACTTACAAGCAGCCAATTTTGAGAGGTTCAATCATGAAGCTACAGGAAAGGTATGGATTTTGAAGGAGGCAACAAATTCATTGATACTTGTGTAAAAAGGGAGTTTGATGATTGCAATGGTGGAGGGGTTGAGGCAGAATGTTTGAAAAACAACATGGCAATAGTTAAGATCACAGAAAGGTCTCGGCCTGAAACATCAACTATCCATTCATGTCCAGAGATTCTGCCTGGCCAACTGAGTTCCTCCAACATTTTGCGTGTGTTGCTATGGCAATAGCAGATCTGACAATAACTGAGATAACAAAGTGACCAGGAAGATAGGTAAGGTATTCAGGAGTTTGTTGGTATATGTCAAAGGGATTGAGGTGTGGAGTGGTGTCTTGAGTATCAACTGAGCTTGAAGTTAAATAAGAAAAGATAGAGAGAAATTAACAAAGGTAATGTTCAAGGGCAGGAAAAGAAATTTATATTATGAAATATATATTATTTATATGCCTAATACGTTCCACTGGGTTTTCTCCATCTTCCCTTCCTCCTATGGTCCACTCTTCTCTCCAGTCAGATTCCTTCTTCTCTAGCCTTTGGCCTTTTCCACTCACCTTGCTTCCCTTATCACTCTTTCTCTTTCCCCCACCTTTGTATTCTATCACTTTCCCCCTTCCTTCTCAGTCCTGAGGAGGGGTGTCGGCCCAAAATGTTGACTATCAGTTGATTTCATTAGAGGCTGCCTCACCTGCAGAATTCCTCCAGCATTTTCTGTGTGTTGCTCTATATGTTATGGAATGTCAGCTTGTTTTCCTTCTTTTCCTGCCCTGCTGAAGAACTGTCAGGGTTTCATATTTAATGTGCAGTGAAGCTGCATGAAGACAAGCATAACTGCTGTAACAATCTAATCATCTGGCAGCAGCTCAGAACCCTGTATGAAAAATTTGTTTACATCACTTTCTGTGAATACTTGTAGAACAGAATCTGCTTATGACAGCAATAACATGACTATTATTTAGTCTAATTGCAGTGAACTGTCTTTAACTGTTTTAATTGAAAAGCTGTTTTCCATGTTTATGTGGTGGTTTAAGTCAAATATCTCTAACGTTCCAGGTATTGCAAAAGACATGGCCATAATCAGCCCTGAACACCGGACTTTCCAAGGACATGCATAGTTTGACCCCAAAGGCAGAAATCAGTGGGAATGAATTAAGCAGAACTCAAAAGTAAGTGTTTCTCTCTGACACAGTGCTGTCAAGAAAATAACCTCTCCCTCAATGTTGCTAAAACAAAGGAGCTGGTTGTGGATTACAGGAGGAATGGAGATGGGCTAACCCGTATTGACATCAATGGATCTGGGTTTGAGGGGGTAAACAGCTTTAAGTCCCTCAGCATCCACATCACCCACGACCTCGCGTGACCTGTACACACCAGCTGTGTGGTGAGAAAAGCACAACAGCGCCTCTTTCACCTCAGGCGGCCGAAGAAGTTTGGTATGGGCCCCCAAATCCTAAGAGCTTTCTACAGGGGCACAATTGAGAGCATCCCAATTGGCTGCATCACTGCCTGGTATGAGAAATGTACTTCCCTTAATCACAGGATTTTGCAGAGAGTGGTGCGGACAGCCCAGCGCATCTGTAGTTGTGAACTTCCCATGATTCAGGACATTTACAAAGGCAGGTGGGAGAAAAGGGCCTGAAGTATCATTGGGGACCCGAGTCATCCCAACCACAATCTATTACAGCTGCTACCATCCAGGAAATGGTACCACAGTATAAAAGTCAGGACCAACAGGATCCGAGATGTCTTCTTCCACCAGGCCATCAGACTGATTAATTCACGTTGATTTGAGTGTATTTCTATGTTACATAGACTGTTCCATTTATTATAAATTATTAAAAATGACTATGATTGCACAGTACACATTTAGATGGAGATGTAATGTAAAGATTTTTATTCCTCATGTATGTGAAGGGTGTAAGGAATAAAGCCAATTCAATTCAATGTGCAAGATATTAAATAATATGTGTGAAATTCCAAACATCATGTTGAACTTGATCCAAGTTGCCCTTAATTTAAATATTATTTTGGGAAAAATTAGAGTTACAACCCTATTTACTGAAACAATAACTGAAAGCACTGCAAACACTCAGCAAGCTTCAATTTACTGAAACATAGGTTTGCGCTAGGTAAGATGTTTTAGACTGAGAATTTTCCCAGAAGAAAAATGCCAGCCATTTTTTTGCTTCTATTGATTGGAAAATAGAAAGGTGATATATGCATAGGATATAACTCATGTGAATTCAATAAAGTGCCTCTTTAGGGTTGTTAAAATTATTTGGACTCCTGGTATTGAGTGTGATTTATTAGCATAGATTGCTGATTCATTAACAGGAAAGAGAAGAGGCATTAATGGGTACTTTCAGAGTGATATCATACTGTATGTATGTATAAAGCAGGGGTCATTACCTGGGCCTTAACCATTTACAGCCTATATTAATTCAGTATCATGAAGTGTACATGGAAATCTAAGTAGGAACATAAATTGAAATCAGGAGATAAAGTGCTTACAAAGGAACATCAACCAGTTAAATGATTGGGCAGGAACTGACTAATGGAGGAGAATATGGAGAAAAGAGGCTATATACTTTGACAGAAAGCATGTATTGGCATAATATTTCTAAAAGTAATATCAAGAAATTAACATGAAAATGCAATAATTAATTTGGAAAACACATAATATTGCAAACGGTTTGGACCATGGTGGAAAAGTTAGAAACCATGCTACAATAATAGCTAGTAAGATTTCCAACAACACATTCAATTCTGACCTCAGTATCTTTGGCCACAAGAATTCTTCTGGGTGCTCTAGTTCCCTCCCATGATCCAAAAATGCTCAACTTCTTCAAACTCTCTAATCAGCCTACCAATATTTTCATCCAAATAATCAGTGTACATTACTAACAACAGATACCCCAGCATTGGCCCTTGTGGAACACCACTAGTCACAGACCTGTAGTCAGAGAAACACACCATGTACCACTGGATGACTAACTTTAGATTCAGCATACCCCTGCCTAATCTCACCATCACCTTGGTAAATACTGATGTGAATTAGTACTCATAAAGGATTTCACCCACTTTCTTTAGTTTCACACAAAAAATCCCTCCTTTGTCCTTGATTGTACTTACCCTTTCTATAGCTACTATCTTTCTCCTAGTATGCAGTAATATGTATAAAATGCCTTGGGATTCTCCTTAAACTTGCTTACCAAAAACACTTCATGGCTCCTTTGAGATTTCAGGATTTCTCCTTTAAGATTTTTTTCTGCTTCTGTTATATCCCTCAAGAGATTTCAGCTTCTCGAACCTTGCATATATGTACTTCCTTTTCCTTTTTGAAGAAACATACAATAAATCTTGCCACAAACTTTGCCATCTTTAACTTTCAACCTCTCAGGAACATGTTGTTCCTGAACTCTAATCAGCTGGCCTTTAAGAGAGTCCCATGACTCAGATGGAAAAGGCTTGCTTTAAAGTGAGTTGTAAGGAGAGAAAATGTAGATTAGCCATGTCTTCTCTGGAATTAAACAAAAACAGAGTTTTTCACAGCGTAGTTACAATAGTATTGAATTACCATCTGGATGTTCTATAACCATGGGATGACAAAAAGGTCAACCATAAGTAGTGAGTGAACCTTGCTTTACTCATAGCTCTTGATTCTGCAGCTCTCTGCTAGAGTCCCCATCTGATGCCTGCATTATCAGTCATTATCCTCAATCAGTGTGGATAACTTCACACACCTCAACTCAGATCACTGAACACAACCTATGGACTCACTTCCAAGGACTATAGAAACTCATGTTCTCAGTGTGATTTATGTGTTTGTCTTGAATAATCTCCCCCCTGGCTACCAGCCAGGTACAGGTATCGATTATAACTGATGTTTCGATGACAAACTCCACCATCTTCATCAGGGTTGATGCCCGGTCGTGTCCAGTCCTGCGGTATTTATACCCCATATTCCGTCCCTCCTGATTGATTAGTCCTCATCCAATCAGGTTTCCGCTGTCCCATCTTGTTTAGAATTTAATTCCAGTTCTTACTTAGTCTTACTTGTCTTACTTTGACCTTTGTCTTTGTTGAAATTCTTTTCCTCTAGTTTTATTTCAATGGCTTCTTTTACCAGGCAGTCCCAGAAACCATTGCAGGGTTTCCTGTCAATGCGTAGCAATGTCTATTACCCGGATGGGACGCATGGTGGTAATCAGCATCAAGAAGCATAGGACGAGTATCCATTTGAGTTACCTGGAGAAATCAGCAGTAGCAGAATATTGCATTTGCTGTGGTCATAGGGTCGACTTCGATGACAGAAAACAAGGGTGCCATGCCAATGGTTTTTGCCACTGCCTGATAAAGGAATCCATTGAAATGCAACTAGAGGAAAAGAATTTTAACAAAGATGAATATCTTGCTCTAAGTAAGAACTGGAATTTGATTGTAAACAAGGTGGAAGAATGGAAACCTAATTGGATAAGGACTAATCAATCAGGAGGGATGGACTGCACTGGTATAAATACCACTGGACCAGACATGTCTGGGCATCATCCCTGAAGAAGATGGCAGAGTTTGTCATTGAAACATTGGTTAGAATTGATACCTGTACCTGCTGAAAACCGGAGAAGAATTTGCTCATCATATACGCCGAGAAAGCACCAGATCATTTATGTATTTATCTATTAACCATCTATCGACCAATTCGCCTATTCATTCATTCATTTATCTATTTATTTATTTATTTATTTATTTATTTTTGTATTTGTGCAGTTTGCCTTGTTTTGCACATTAGTTGCTTGTTATTCTTTGCTTGTATGTAGCTTTTCATTGATTAGTCCATAAGACATAGGAGCAGAATTAGGCCACTCAGCCCATCGAGTCTGCTCCAACATACCATCATGGGTGATTTATTATACTTCTCACCCCTATTCCCCTGCTTTCTCCCCATAACCTTCTATTCTGAGGCTGTGCGCTCTGGTTCTAGATTCACCCAGATCTACCAAACTCTCTTCATATGTTAACTCATGCATTCCTGGAATCATTCGTGTGAACCTTCGCTGGACCCTCTCCAATGCCAGCAAATCTTTTCTTAGCTATGCAGTGACCAATGCCCTAAAAAGCCTCAGCATCACATCTTCACTCTTATATTCTAGTCCTCTCCAAAAGAATGCTAACAATACATTTGCCTTCCTTACCACCGATGTAAACTGCAAGATAACTTTTAAGGAATCCTGCACAAAGATTCCCAAGTCCCTTTGCATCTCTGATTTTTGAACTTTTTCTGTGTTTATAGAATAATCTATGCCTTTATACCTTCTGCCAAAGCGCATGACCACACAATTCTCCATGCTATATTCCATCTGCCACTTCTTTGTCCATTCTCACAAACTGTTCAAGTTCTTCCGCAAACTTCCTACTTCCTCAACATTACCTATCCTTTCACCTATCTTTATATCATCTGCAAACTTAGCCACAAAGCCATCAATTCCATAATCCAAAACATTGACACAATGTGAAAAGGAGCAATCCCAATACAAAACCCTGTAGAGCACCACTTGTCATGGCAGCCGACCAGAAAAGGCCCTCTTTATTCCAATTCTTTGCTTACTGACAATCAACCAATCTTCTATTGATACTAGTGTCTTTCATGTAGTACCACAGGCTCTTGTTAAACAGCCTCATGTGCTGTACCTTGTCAAACACCTTCTGAAAATTGAAGTAAACAAGATCCATTCACTCTTCTTTGTTTATTCTGCTTGTTATTTCCACAAAGAATTCCAACAGATTTGTCAGGCAAGATTTCCCCTGAAGGAAACCATTCTGACTTTGGTAAACTTTACCTTATGCATCCAAGTATTCTGTAACATCATCCTTAATGATGGACTCCAGCATCTTCCCAACCACTAAAGTCAGGCTTCCTGGCCTATAGTTTCCTTTCTTCTACCTCCTTTCCTTCTTAAAGTGTAGAGTGACATTTACAAATTTCTACTTCTCTGGAACCATTCCAGAATGGAGTGATTCCTGAAAGATCATTACTTATACCTCCACAATCTCTTCAGCTACCTCTCTCAGAGCCTGAGTTGAGTTCGCTTGATCCAGGTGACTTATCTACCTTCAGACCATTCAGCTTCCCAAATACCTTCTCCTCAGTAATAGCAACTACACTCACAGCTGCCTGCTGACATTCTCAAATTTCTGGCATACCTCTCATGTCTTCCACGGTGAAGACTAATGAAATACACATTAAGTTCATATGGCATCTTTTGTCCCTCATTACTACCTCTGCAGTGTCATTCCCTAGTAGTCCAATATACACTTTCACCTCTATTTTACTCTTTATATATCTGAACAAACTTTGGCACCATCTTTGATATTTTTGGCTAACTTGCCTTTTTAGGTTGCCAGTTTTTTTTGTTTTTAAAAGCTTGCCAATCCTCTACCTTCCTACTAATTTTTGCCATATGCTCCCTCTTTTGCTTTTATGCTATCTTTGACTTCACTTGTCACCTACAGTTGCCTCATCCTTCCTTTATACTGTATTCATCTGGGTGATGTATCTATCCTGCATCTTCTGAATTGTCCACAGAAATTCCAGCCATTGCTGTTCTGCCATCATCCCTCCTACTGTCCCTTTCCTATCAACTATGGCCTGCTTGTATCACATACCTCTGTAATTCCCTTTGCTTCGCTGTAATACTGACACATCTTCTCCCTCTCAAAATGCAGGGTGAATGATCATGTTAAGATTACTGCCTCCCAAGGGTTCCTTTGGTCCTTTGATGATGAATTTACTTTGAATTATGAACACTGAATTTTGAATGGAGTGGGAATGCTCAGTCTGTGAATATAATTAAAGATTAGGGCAGTAGCTTTTCATGTATTAAGGTGAAAGAGTAGATAACTGCAGCTGATGTAAACGAGAGACACAATCTTGTAGAAAGGAGGAGCAGCTTCAAGGAGCAGTTTTGCCTTTTCCTCCTGTTTTTTATTTTTAGAACTTTTAGAAGACCGAACACTTGTGTTCGCCAAGGAGACAAAAATCAAACTGATGACCTTGGGGTAGAATCTTCCATGGCAGCAGGCTGATGTTGATGTAAATTGAAATGCTGGAGTAACTCTATTGAAAAAACAATTTAGTTAACAAACCTATGACTAATGCAATGTATAATCACAAGAATAATTGGAGATGAACTAAATGGGTCATAGGCTTTGCTCATTTTTAACTAGAACAAGGCAACATTTGTGTAAGGATTAATAAGATTGATAAATTGATTTATTATTGTCACGTGTACCGAGGTACAGCGTAAAACTTGTCTTGCATACTATCCATATGGGTCATATCATTACAACGGTGTGTTGAGTAGTACAAAGTAAAACAGTAACAGAATAGAGTGTTACAGTTATAGAGAAAGTACCGTGCCGGTAGACAATAAGTGCAAGGCCACTCTAGGTAAACATCCTGTCACACTGGGGGATCATTCAGTAGTTTTATAACAGTGGGATAGAAGCTGTCCTTGAGCCGGGCGGTGTGTACTTTCATGCTTTTATATCATCCATCCAGTGGGTGGGGGAGAAGAGGGACCATCAAGGCTAGTTGTGGTCTTTGATTGTGTTGGCTGTTTTACTGAGTCAGTGAGAAGTGCAGACAGGTTTCATGGAGGGAAGGCTGGTTTTAGGGATGTATTGAGCTGTGTCCACAACTCTCTGCAATATTTTGCGGTCATGTGCAGAACAGTTGCTATATCAAGCTGTTACACATGCAGATTAGATGTTTTCAATGGTGCATTTGTGAGGGTTAAAGGGGACATGCTGCATTTCTTTAACCTCTTGAGCAAACAGAGGTGCTGGTGAGGTTTCATGGCTGTGGTGTCTAAGTGGTTCAACCAAAGTGGACTATTGCTGATCACCAATAGAGAAAATTATAATGTCTATGCGTTCTATTCAGTGGTGTTACCATCACTCAAACCTCAGCATCAAAATCTAGGAAGACACACCTATGGGTTATCATTATCTCAGAGGTCAATCATCGCAGGAGTGCTCAGGATGGTGTCCTGGCCCCAGTCATTGGGGCAGCAAGGTAGCATAGTAGTTATCTCAGTCATTTTAGAGCACCAGTGATCATCGATGGCAGTTTGATTCCTGCCACTGTCTGCAAGGAGTTTTTACATTCTCCCCATGGCTGTGTGCATTTATTCCAGGTGCTCCAGTGTTCTCCCACATTCTGAAGGCATATGGTTAGGGCTGGTGAGCTGTGGGAAAGCTCTGTTGCTACCAGAAGCCTGGTGACATTTGTGGGCGTCCCACAGCCCAATCCATGCTGGTTTTATTTGATGCAAATGACACATTTCACTGAATGTTTTGATGTAACCATGACAAAGCTAATCATTAATCTTCAGAATATTATCTGTAGTCGCTTCATTAACGTCTTCCTTTCCTTTATAAGGATGTTCGATGATGCAAGGTTTTTAATTTCATGTTCACTTCTCAGCAAATGAAACATTCCAAGTCTTCATACTTTAACACTTAGACAACATTCACAAAAGAACTCATTAATGACAATACATTCACACAACAAACATTCCAGGCAATGGCCATCTCAACAAAAGAGAATCCAGCCACCTATCCTTCATGAGCTCTCCTTGGTGTTCAAATGCTGTCCTTTGGACCATGAACCTGAGCACCCTGGAAGTTACCATTAACCTGGATGAACCACATACACTTAGTGGCTAGTCATTAGGTACAGGAGGTACCTAATGAAATGGCCACTGAGTGTACATATGTTCGTGGTTTTCTGCTGCTGTAGCCCATCCACTTCAAGGTCTGACATGTTGTGTTCAGTGGTGCTCGTCTGCACATCACCTCTAAGTTGCATGGTTAGTTGAGTTAGTGTCCCCTTGCCGTCAGCTTGAACCAGTTTTGCCGTTCTCCTCTGAACTCTTTCATAGTGCGCAGTGTTTTCACCCACTGAACTGCTCACTGGATGTTTTTTTTTCGTTTTTCACATTATTCTCTGTAAACTCTAAAGACTGTTCTGCCTGAAAATCTCAGAGATTAGCAGTTTCTGAGATAATGAAACCACCCCATCTGGCACCAATTGATCATTCCACGGTCAAAGTAACCTAGGTCACATTTCTTCCCTTTCTGGTTTGGACTAAACATCAAATGAACCTCATGACCATGCTTGCGTGCTTTTATGCATAGTGTTGCTGCCACATGATTGGTTGATTAGATATTTGAATTGGTGAACAGGTGTACTGAATAAAGTGGCCACTGTGTAGAAACCACAATTATAACAGTAAAAGAGAGTCGAAGTGTCCTGTGATATCCCAAGGTATTCCTGTGTCTACATGGCTCATGTCAAAAGTGTGATGGCATACTTTCATCTTGCGTGGATGACAAATTCATGAACCTCCACCACAAAGAAAGCACACCTACAGCTTCCCCTCCGAGCTGGGCATCATCCTGACTTGGATGCCAGCCCCTCATTGCTTCTTGGTCAAAATCCTAGAACTTCCTGCCCTAGGGGTTCAAGGAAGTTACTCCTCCCTACTTCAGCAAAGGAAATTAGAGATGGACAAAAATGGTGCTCCCTTCTGGAAAAGTTAATAAGTGAAACAAATAATTGAAAGGTACTGATTCAGAAGTGGAACATAAATAACTGAGCATATCTTATGAAGCATGAAGTGTGAAAACCAGTAGGGAGCTCATAAATCTACTCTGTGTATTTTCTTACCATAATTCAATAAATTCGGTGGTTCTTGAATCACTTCTTGCATTCCTTGTGAGTTCTTCAAATATAACCCTGCTTTGTCCCTGTTAGGATGTTTAAACTTTCTACCAAGCATTTAATATCGGACTCTATGAGAATGTGCTGACTAGTCTATTTGCAGGTATTACTGTTAGGACATTGAATACTCTGTTCGTGTTCCATCGTATTTCAATTTCCTCTTTTGATTCAGCATTTTTCTGTTATTTTTCACTTATTGATTTCTGTATTTTGTGTGTGTTTGAAAAAGCTAAATCTAGTAAGTAAGTTATTCGTGTATGTTTATCCTGTAATATTATATCTAGAAACTGATGTTCTCAAACTTCCAGTAATGCCTTCTCCCCATCCCCTTCAACATTTCCCATCCCCTTTTCTCTCTCTCATGTAACTCCTAGCATGCCCATTGCCTCCCACTGGTGCTCCTCACTCCTTTCCCCTTTTTCCTTTCTTCAATGGCCTTCTGTCTCTTTCACCAATCAACTACCTAGCTCTTTGCCTCATCCCTCCCCCTCCAAGTTTCACCTATTGCCTGGTATTTCTCTGTCCCCTCCCTCCACCTTTCAAATCTGCTCCTCAGCCTTTTTCTCTCCAGTCCCGCTGAAGGATTTCGGCCCCAAACGTCGACCGTACTCTTTTCCATAGATGCTGCCTGGCCTGCTGAGTTCCTCCAGCATTTTTTGTGCGTCGCTCAAACCCCTCTGTTGCTGGGAAGTGGTCGCCAACTCTGACCCAGACATTCAATGCTTCCTTGTTGACATCTAGTCTGCTCAGATCCTGGGGATGTCTTCTACGGAGGGGCATGCTCTTCCATTGGTTAACTTCTTCTCTAAAGTGATAATTTCTTCATTTTTCTTGCTTGTGCTTTCATTTAAGTTTTGTGGTGTGTATTCCTGATCAGAATTGCATATACTTGCATGGAGTGTGGAATTGTGTTTTCGTTAATAACAAATATATCCTCCGAATTCTTTTCTGACTGCTGAGTAAATACTTTGTGTCTGTTATTCCTCTTCCTCCATCTGTCCTACGTAGTGTTAATCCAAGTGGATTTGAGTGTACAAAGTATTTTCTAAAATTAGTAATTTCATTTCTTAATTTTCTTTGTAAATTTTCCAGTTCATTTTCAGACCAAGATTTCATGCCAAAAGAATACGTTAATATGGGTATAGCGAAAGTATTTATTGCCTTCATTATATTTTTACTATTGAGCTCTGTTTGGCAGATTTTCTTAAACCTTGAAGTAAGTTACACAGTAACACAGAAAACCTACAGCCCACAATGCTGTGCCAAACAAGTACTTACTTTAGAAATTACCTAGGGTTACCCATAGCACTCTATTTTCTCAGCTCCATGTACCTATCCAAGAGTCTCCTAAAAGACCCTTTCATATCCGCCTCCACCACCGTCACTGGCAGCCCATTCCACGCACTTTCCACTCTCAGTGTAAAAAACTTAACCCCGACATCTCCTCTGTACTTATTTCCAAGCACTTTAAAACTGTGTTCTCTCATGTTAGCCATTTCAGTCCTGGGGAAAAAGCCTCTGACTATCCACACGATCAATGCCTCTCATTATTTTATACACCTCTATCAGGTCACCTCTCATTCTCCGTCGCTCCAAGGAGAAAAGACCAAGTTCACTCAACCTATTCTCATAAGGGATGTTCCCTAATCCAGGCAACATCTTTGTAAATCTCCTCTGCACCCTTTCTATGGTTTCCACATCCTTCCTGTAGCGAGGTGACCAGAACTGAGCACAGTACTCCAAGTGGGGTCTGACCAGGGTCCTGTATAGCTGCAACATTACCTCTTGGCTCTTGAACTCATTTCCAAGGTTGATGAAGGCCAATACACCGTACACCTTCTTAACCACACAGTCAACCTGTGCATCAGCTTTTAGTGTCCTATGGACTCGGACCTCAAGATCCCTCTGACCCTCCACACTGCCAAGAGCCTTGCCATTAATACTATATTCTGTCATCATTTTTGACCTACCAAATGAACCACCTCACACTTACCTACATTGAACTCCATCTGCCACTTCTTAGCCCAGTTTTGCATCCTATCAATGTCCCGCTGTAACCTCTGACAACATTCCACACTATCCACATCACCTGCAAGCTTTGTGTCATCAGCAAAATTACTAACCCATCCCTCCACTTCTTCATCCAGGTCATTTATAAAAGTCATGAAGGGTCCCAGAACAGATCTCTGAGGCACACCACGGGTCACCAACCTCCAAGCAGAATATGACCCATCTACAACCATTCTTTGCCTTCTGTGGGCAAGCCAGTTCTGGATCCACAAAGCAAGGTCCCCATGGATCCCATGCCTCTTTACTTTCTCAACAAGCCTTGCAATGGGGTACCTTATCAAATGACCAGCTGAAATCCATATACACTACATCCACTGCTCTACCTTCATCAATGTGTTCAGTCACATCCTCAAAAAATTCAATCAGGCTCGTAAGGCACGACCTGTCTTTGACAAAGCCATGCTGAACTTTCTTAATCATATTATGCTTCTCCAAATGTTCATAAATCCTGCCTCTCAGGATCTTCTCCATCAAGTTACCAATCACTGAAGTAAGACACTGTTGAAACCTTTCCCTTTATCACATTATGATTCCTTTCCTGTTGACGTCCAAATACTAATACTATTATTACTAATTGTATTTTTTGTATTTGAACAATTTGTCTTCTTATGCACATTGATTGCTTGTCAGTCTACTTGGTCTATATTACTTTGTTCTTTGTGAATGCCCATAAGAAAATGAATCTCAAGGAAGTATTTAGTGACATGTACTTTCTTTGATAATACATTTAATTTTTGAACATTGTACTTTGGAAGCCAGATTGTAGCTGTTTCCAGTGGATGCTCATGTAATCTAATGCACTCACTTCTGATGCAATTAGCCAAATCAGATTTAATCCACTGTACAGCTATATGCATCTCTGCCTGCTGCCGGTAATTTGTATTTTATTGCAGTTGCATCTTGTCAGATCCTACTGACTATCAGCCCATTCCAGCTGGTTCAGAAGGAGCAATGTGTCTATAATGTTTTTATAATTACAAATAGATCTCACTGACCAAACAGTGATTATGATGACAAACAAATCTCTCTTCTGTGTTTAAATAGCCCAGAGGCTAAACTGTCAATAAAAATTACTGTCCAGATTTCCTAATGTCCAGATAATTCTTGATAAGGTCTGACCATTCTTTATAAACAGGAGTAATATTTGAAAATTTATCGAAGTCTGCAACCATTTACAGGAATAAGATTTTAAGTATTTGCATTCAAAAAGGTGATAATTTTCTCACTGTTGTGCAGGCTTACTAGAAACAGTATGATTTATAGTCTGCTTTATATGGTATTTCCTGCTTCACTTCTGTGCTACTAGTGTTAATGTACCGGCTCAGAGTTATGCACCTGACAACAGTTTCATGGTGATTTTAAAAGAAATGTTTGCCCAACAAAATATTCTCTAGTCCCAAACTTCTTAAGGTAGCAGCTCTTGAAGGAGTCCTTGATGGTAAGGAGGGCTGTGCCTGTGAAGGAGCTGGCTGTATCTGCAACCTTCTGCAGCCTCTTGCTGTCCCATGCATTGGAACATTTATACCAGGCTGTAATGCATGCAGTCAATATGATCTCCACCATACATCTGCAGAAATTTGCAAGAGCCTTTGGCGACATACCAAATTGCCTCAAACTCCTCACGAAGTAGAACTGCTGTTGTGCCTCCTTCATGATTCCATTCAATGTGTTGTGTTCAGCACAATTGTGCCTCTGGGAGAAATTTGTCGTGCTGGGATGTGGGTAGGATTGGTGGTAGGCAGTGGGGAGTGGAGAGGTTGCAGAGGAGAGTTGAAGTTGGCAGGAATGAACCTTGTGTTACTTCCCAACCATTCAAAGTGGAACATGAGGCAAAGTTCTGAAATTATACTTGGAAATCACCAAATTGTTCACTAGATTGATTCCTGGGATGGCAGGACTTTCATATGAAGAAAGACTGGACTGACTAGGCTTATACTCACTGGAATTTAGAAGATTGAGGGGGGATCTTATTGAAACATATAAAATTCTAAAGGGATTGGACAGGCTAGAGGCAGGAAGATTGTTTCCGATGTTGGGGAAGTCCAGAATGAGGGGTCACAGTTTAAGGATAAAGGGGAACCTTTTAGGACTGAGATGAGGAAAAACTTCTTCACACAGAGAGTGGTGAATCTTTGGAATTCTCTGCCACAGGAAACAGTTAAGGCCGGTTCATTGGCTATATTTAAGAGGAAGTTAGATATGGCCCTTGTGGCTAAAGGGATCGGGGGTATGGAGAGAAAGCAGGTACAGGGTTCTGAGTTGGATGATCAGCCATGATCATACTGAATGGTGGTGCAGGCTCGAAGGGCTGAATGGCCTACTCCTGCACCTATTTTCTATGTTTCTATTAATTCTGCCTAAAGATTCCCGGAAGACCTTTGCAGCAAATGTGCCTATAAAAGCTGTGGTGCAAGATCTGGTGCACTTGAATAATAATCCCAAAATATTTCTTGTTTATTGTAAGTTTTCATACACAGCTTCCTTGACCAGCTCTATTGTGAACTAGTTATGGATAGAATATACAGTATATCATTGGAACCATTCCAAATCTCACATCTTTTTTTTGTAATTCAAATTTTTATTATCCTAGAGCAGATACAGAACAACATATTTACACAGCCATCCCATGACAGGAAAACATATAAAACTAAGAAACAGAAAAAAGCTTCTAATTTAAGTTTGCCATAGTGATGACAGCCACTCCCACAGGTGTATCGCTGCCTGTGGGGGTGCATTTGAACTTTTGTCATCCCGAATAGCTGTTGACCAAGTCTCCAATCTGTTTGTCTATTTCCTTCTCAAACACCTTCTGATTAGCATTAAGCAGTTGTGACAGCCTCTGTTTATTGCTACCATTTGGGCTACCATTGCCTGTTGGTAGCCATTGATTATAGAATCAGACTTGTACAGCACAGAAATGGGCCCTTTCAGTTCACCTTATCCATGCCATCCATAAAGCTAATCTACATATGCTAATCTCGTTTCCCTGTGTTAGGCATATAAACCTCTTGGCCCTTCCTATCTAACTACCTTTCTAAAATGCCTTTTAAACAATGTAATTGTGTCTGGCTCTACCAGCTCTTCTGGCTGCTTATTTCAGATAACCACCACGCTCTGTGTGGGAACGTGTACTCCTCACTACTCTATAGCATGGCAGAACACTGGACCTGTAACCTTTTAGCAACTGCATGATGTTGATAGTCAGTCTCACGGGGACCAGGAATTTCTCTTTTAACATCTTGTGTCCCTTATCGCACCAGTGAATGCACGTGTGGCATGAATCACACAGGCATTCACAACGAGAAAGGGGGAGCATGCTTCCATTCGAGAGTCACCGGGAATGCCAACTGCATGGTGTGGAATGGATGTCTCCATTTATAACAGCTTGGCCGCATCCTCCTCACCCGGCAATCACAGCAAATGCAAGAGCCAGCGAGAGTTGTGCAGCTGGAAGAAGGCAAAATGAGAGAATGAAGAAGAAGAAAAATATGACCTATAGCTTTATTCCTATTTCTGTGTGGCTAAGTACAACTCAAATGTCACATTTAAGTTTGCTGATGACACCACTGTCGTTGGTTGAGTCAAAGGAGGTGATAGCGATCATTACCGATAGTTTGAGAAATTTGATGTTCATGCCATCATGTTGGAGGCTACCCAGATAGAATATAAGCTGTTGCTCCATCAACCCAGCTGTACCTGCCTTTTCACTGTCTGCATGCAATGGTCCATGCATAAAAGACTGTTTCTGCATCCCCATCACTGACTTTCTGTCACCTCGTAATATCTGCATCCAATGCTCAGTAACTTAACTTTAACAAGAACATAGATACTCTGGCTCCAAGAAGAACTCATGGACTGTTTATATTTTGCAACTTGAAGTGGCAGAACCAAGGCAGGGCAGAGTTGAGGCAGCAGGGCGAGGAACAAGAGCGAGGAACAACTTGAGGTTTGACTGATTTAAGAGCCGGGCTGAATTGCAAAGGTCAGGTATCTGTTGAATCGAGGTGGAGGGTCACGAGCCCCAGAACATATCGAAACGGCAGCGCCTGGGTATCCGAACAAGGAACGACTTGCTGTTTGGCCAACTTGGGATTGAGAAGGCCAGGTGTCAGGGCCGAGGTGAGGGACAGCATGGTATTCAGCCCATTGCTTATGAGGTTTACTCTTCTCTCTGCTGAAATGAGGCAACTAATGGGTTCCTGGATCAGCTACGACTGGCTTCATGGCTGTGGAATCACTTTCGTGAACTTCAGTTCTGGAAGTTATTTTTGTGTGTCTATTGTTGTCACAATTTGATTTTTTTCTCATCACATTGGGTGTTTGATGACCTTCTTCTTTTGAGTGGGCTGTATTGTGTTTTGTAGCTGCCTGTAAGGAGATTCATTTAGCATGCAGTTTGATAACTTTGAACTCTGGACTCTAGACTTACCAAAACTTTACCAATACTGATGCGGATTAACTTTATGAAGACTCAAGGACATTGGTTTCAGTTTGGTAATGGCGCATCTGGAGTAATGAATTCAAATCTGGTCACCCATTACAGGAAAGATGTTGAGGATGCAGATGAGATTTTTCAGGATGTCCTGAATTACAGGGCATATGCCAAAAGGAGAGGTTGACAAACTGGATTGTTCTCTCTGGAGAAGCAGAGTCTGAGGGAAGCTATGATTGACGTACAGTAAATAAAAGTATGAGAGCCATTAGTGGAGTAGACAGCCAGTACTTTTTCCCAGGGTTGAAGTGCTTAATAATAATGGGCAAGTACTTAAGGTGAGAGGGGTAATTCAAAGGAGATATTCAGGGCAGGTTTCTCACACAGAGATTGGTGAGTGGCTGGAATATGCTGCTAGGGGTAATGGTGGAGGCAGATATAATAAAGGCATTTAAGAATTTCTTAGACACATGGATGTGTATAGAGTGGAGGGAGATGGATCATCTGCAAGCAGAATGAATTAGACGCCGGTAGCATCAATCATTCGGCAGAGCACTGAGGGACAAAGGGCCTGTTTTGTGCAGTACTGTTCTATATTCAATGTCTACGTCTTATTCAGGAGAAAGCAGATTGGTCATCCATCTCTCAGAATGACCTTCACTTCCCTCTACTCATCACAAGGTGACTGATGTATGTGGTCTCTCCAAATTTACTGCTGAAGCTTGCCAAGACTTCTTAAGCAGCAACTATCGAGACACCGCTGCCTGGGTCATCATTTGGCATGACTCTGAAGTTCTCTTGTGCAGGGTAGAAATGGAAAATCCTCCATTATTGCCTCCAAGACCCTGGACGTTACATGCAGATTACCAGGCAGTACAATTAATGTAATGAGGAATGGAAGTCCCTTAGCCTTTGCTTGGAGGCTATCCCTTCAAAGTCTTTATCTGTACTCTATGCAACAGAACTTGTGTGCAACTTTGACCAATGGGAAGCTAGTTCCAGGACAGTCCTTTGCCCCTGCCTTTGCTACCATGTACTCGATGACTCAGTACAAATCCTGTCTAGTAGCTCCCATTTGCCACACATGAGCTGCCTGTATCTGAGCTGAGTCACTGGACTGATGAGATTATGTGATAATGTGCCACTGTCATCTTGTCTTTGGGTCCAAATGTCCCTAGCCTTAGGCTTGTGAGTGGTGTTATGTTTAAGGGGAAGTGTTGGGGCTCCATGATGATGTTGCAAGGAATGCAGTTGTCTCACCAATTCTGATCTTTGGTTTTGTCTGCGTTTGCACATTCTCTCTGTGACAGGGTGAGTTTCATCATGGGGCTCCAGTTTTCTTCCACAGCCATCTCTCAGACTGACCTCCACTTCCCTTCACACTTCTTCAAACTTCCTGCTGTATCTTACCAAGGTTTCTTCAACAGTAGCTACTAACATGTTGTTGCCTAGAATAGGATTGCCCAGCTATGCTCTCCAGGTTAAATCTGGCTACATTCAATTGACCTTATGTGTAAGCATAGATAGATGGCAAAGATCCAGGGAAATGTTAATGGGCATAGGAGAGATAATAGAGCTCATAGAGGAATGGAATTGTTCTGGGAGCTGGTATGAACTCTATGGGTTGGATGGTACCCTTCCATGTTGTATGGAAATATGAGGTCAAGTTGCTTCTGCATCTTTACATCCTCTAACAACTTCTGCATCACAAGAGGTTCTGTGATGAAGGGGAACTAAAATGGTCAATGTTCTACGTACAATTATTGTGCATAGAAGCACTGTCAACAATGACAAAAATGGCCAGTGGTTTGTCCTCCCAGTTGGTCAGTGCCTGGACCTGGACCTGACCTATCTGAGGCCATTCTATTGCTGTGGCATGAATCACAGAATACTTTGTACTCTCAGGAAACAGGAAGTACATTGATAAGTCCTCAAGAAGGGTCTCAGCCTGAAATATCAACCATTGGTTCATTTCCATGGATGCCACTTGACATGCTGAGCTCCTCCAGCATTTTGTTTACAGGACTGTGCAAACGTTTCAGGTACACGTATACAGCTAGAGTGCCTAAGACATTTGCACAGTACTGTATTC
Organism: Hypanus sabinus; assembly: GCF_030144855.1. Classification (NCBI taxonomy): domain Eukaryota; kingdom Metazoa; phylum Chordata; class Chondrichthyes; order Myliobatiformes; family Dasyatidae; genus Hypanus; species Hypanus sabinus. The sequence continues at coordinate 52,758,865 of NC_082727.1, forward strand.
GTCAACTTGGAGCCGCGAGCGAGTCTGTAAATCTGGAGGGAGCAATGGATGTAGGGAGTGGTGAAAGTGGAGCCCCGTGGGAGGGGTGTGGGATAGGTGGTAGAGAAGGATTGCCATGGTTGGACAGTGGTGTTGGTTCAGACACTTCCAGCCCTGAGACACCAGGAAAGGTAATTTGATTTCAAGCATCTGGTTTATTGATCATCATAGAATGTCTCTCTGGTCCTTCCTGTTCCCTTTTCTCTCCCTTTCCCTTTTCTCTACCTTTAATCCCTTCTCCCTGCCACTTCTCAACTCTCAGTCCACAATAGAGACCCAGATCAACATCAGATTTATCATCACTCACATATGTCATGAAATTTGATTGTTTTTGAGGCAGCAGTACAGTGCCATACATAAAATTACTACAACACTGTGCAAGTATCGTAGGCACCCTAGCTGTGTATATGTGCCTAAGACTTTAGCACAGCATCTGCAGAATTTCTTGTGTTTGTATTGATAAGAATCTGAATTGTGCCCCTCCTGTGGTTGACAGACTAGTGATGAGCTGAGGGGTGGTGAGTGAGTCTGGGCACAGTGCTGCCCTCACTGTTAGGATCCAGCTCAGACTGAAGGGTTGTGGGCAGACCAATGATGTACCTCTGTGAGGAGTTAATGGAGAAAAATGCTGGTATGCCACCTTCATCACAGTCTAGTTGCTCAGCTGCCTCAAGTCCACATAGATGCTACCGCCTATCTGGCCTGAGCTATGGATGGTGGAAGGGTTCGAAATGGTGTCTCAGTATATACGGTCTCCAGCCTCTGAACTGCAAGAGATTGAGGAATGAAGAGGAAATGGGAGAATGTCATTATACTTTTAAAAATCTATGTCTGCATGCCATTGAGACTTCACCCTGTATACTTGTTTTGCAGATCTGCAGTTCTCGGTTTCACCTGTGGTTAGCCATGGCTCAGAGCAGGCTCCTGAAACCCGTGGGATGGCACATGCTACACAGCGAAGTTGAAGTATGTTACCACTGAGAGATACTTGGCACAGCTGCAGTCAGAGTCTCTAGCTTCAACTGGTATCAGTTGTTCACAAAACTGAGAACCGTGAGCACGTAGCCAGGCTTTCAATGCAGCAGTCAGAGCTGTGTGGTCATAGAAATCAGATTAATGAGATAGTGTGAAGCTTGAGTACATTGTGGTCAAACAATCACAGTTACTCATGTTCGGTAACACGGTATATATGTTTAGTGCTGACCAATTAAGCCCACTTTATGTCTAAAAGGACATGACAAAGATTAATTTTTACCCCACAAAGGTGAGCATATATTAATATATAAAACTACCATATTCAGCACTGAAGGTTCTACCCTGTGATATGACTTCTCTGAGTAAGGAAGAGGAATGCATTTGAAGTAACAGAAGCCAGGCAGGATGATAGAAACATAGAAATAGAGAAAACTGCAGCACATTACAGGCCCTTCGTCCCACAGTGTTGTGCTGACCATGTAACCTACACTAGAAGCTCCCTAGAATTTCCCTATTGCATAGCCCTCCATTTTTCTAAGCTTCATGTAAGAGGTTCTTAATGGACTCTATTGTGTCCGACCCTACCACTGTCGCTGGTAGTGCATTCCACACACCCACCACTCTCTGTGTGAAAAACTTACCTCTGAAACCCCGCTTGTACCTCCTTCCAAGCACCTTTAAATCATGTGTTATCCATTTCAGCCCTAGGAAAAAGCCTCTGGCTATCCACACGATCAATGCCTCTCATCATCTTATACACCTCTATCAGGTCCCCTCATCCTCCACTGCTCCAAGGAGAAAAGGCCAAGTTCTCTCAACCTATTCTCAAAAGGAAAATAGGGAATTACTTTTTCTTAAAGTCATAGAAAGGTAGGTGGATAGAAGAGGGAATGGAATACCGAAAATTTTCTAAGGCCAGATTCTGTCTCAACGCAAAGCTGTGAAATTCTAATGTCACTTTTGATCTGAATGCAAAATTAATATTGAAATATGATATTTATCTAAATCAATTGTCAACTTCTACATCTCCTGATTCTATTGTTTTATTAAATAAAAAGTACTTTGTTAAAGATTTGCTTTACTTGTCACATGTACATCCAGTGAAATGCATTGTTTGTGTCAACAGCTAAAACAGTGCGAGGATGTCCCGGGGGTAGCCCGCAATTGTTGCCATGATTACCAGCTGAGTGCCAATCATATCTGCTGCTTGACTGGGACTTGTCCAGAATTCATGAGTTCCTTCAGTTCAGTTACACTGAAGACAAGATGGGCAAAGGTAAGATGCAATTATTTTTTATTGTGTGTTTGCTTTAATGTTCATAAGTATTTACAAGTATTATAGAATTCAGAATTCTGAAATTACTACCTAAAAACTTGAGGTATAGAATGAAATTTGTTCCCATGGAATTTCTGTGAAAAATGCATATAAATTAATAGAAACTTCACTTTTCTTGACATGGGATGACATGGTATTTCATTATGGACACAGGAGGTTGTCTGTTATTTATGCCATTTTATTTCAAAACAGTGTTAATATCTTTGAATGTAAATCCATAATGTGATTTATGGATTTGACTATGCACTGTAGTTCAACTGGACTCTTAAAAAAGGAGGGAGAGAAAAACCGGGGAATTGTAGACCAAAGAGTCTGACATCGGTGTTGGGAAAAATGCTAGAGTCGGTTACCAAAGATGTGGTAACAGCACATTTGGAAAGATGTGAAATCATCGGACAAAGTCATCATGGATTTGTGAAAGGAAAATCATGTCTGATGAATCTTATAGAATTTTTTGAAGATGTAGAGTGGATAGGGGAGAGCCAGTGGATGTGGTATATTTAGATTTTCAAAAGGCTTTTGACAAGGTCCCACACAGGAGATTAGTGTGCAAACTTAAAGCACACGGTATTGGGGGTATGGTATTGATGTGGTTAGAGAATTGGTTGGCAGACAGGAAGCAAAGAGTGGGAGTAATCGGGACCTTTTCAGAATGGCAGGCAGTAACCAGTGGGGTACCACAAGGCTCAGTGCTGGGACCCCAGTTGTTTACAATATATATTAATGATTTAGACAAGGGAATTAAATGCAGCATCTCCAAGTTTGCAGATGACACGAAACTGGGCGGCTGTGTTAGCTGTGAGGAGGATGCTAAGAGGATGCAGGGTGACTTGGATAGGTTAGGTGAGTGGGCAAATTCATGGCAGATGCAATTTAATGTGGATAAATGTGAGGTTATCCACTTGGTTGCAAGTACAGGAAAACAGATTATTATCTGAATGGTGGCCGATTAGGAAAAGGGGAGGTGCAACGAGACCTGGGTGTCATTGTACACCAGTCATTGAAGGTGGGTATACAGATACAGCAGGCAATGAAAAAGGCAAATGGTATGTTGGCATTCATAGCAGAAGGGTTTGAGTACAGGAGCAGGGAGGTTCTACTGCAGTTGTACAAGGCCTTGGTGAGACCGCACCTAGAGTATTGTGTGCAGTTTTGGTCCCCTAATCTGAGGAAAGACATTCTTGCCATAGAGGGAGTACAAAGAAGGTTCACCAGATTGATTCTTGGGATGGCAGGACTTTCATATGAAGAAAGACTGGACCGACTAGGCTTATACTCATTGGAATTTAGAAGATTGAGGGGGGGGATCTTATTGAAACATATAAAATCCTAAAGGGATTGGACAGGTTAGGTGCAGGAAGATTTTTTCCGATGATGGGGAAGTCCAGAATGAGGGGTCACAGTTTAAGGATAAAGGGGAAGCCTTTTAGGACCGAGATGAGGAAAAACTTCTTCACACAGAGAACGGCGAATCTGTGGAATTCTCTGCCACAGGAAACAGTTGAGGCCAGTTCATTGGCTATATTTAAGAGGAAGTTAAATATGGACCTTGTGGCTAAAGGGATCAGGGGGTATGGAGAAAAAGCAGGTACAGGGTTCTGAGTTGGATGATCAGCCATGATCATACTGAATGGTGGTGCAGGCTCGAAGGGCTGAATGGCCTACTCCTGCACCTATTTTCTATGTTTCTATGTTTCAGTTTTATGTTCTTATATTCTGTGTTTTTCCATATTTTTTCGGTGCCATTTGTGCAATTTATTTGATTTTTTGAATGTGGGGAATTTGATGTTCTTTTTGTTGTTTGTACGATAGGTTTTTTTGCGCTTGGGGATGTTGATGTTCTTGTTGCTGTTTGCTTGATTTGTCTTTTTTTTGTGCATGGGCGGAGTTGCTGTTTTTCTTTGAATGGCTACCGTGATTTTCTATTTCATGGTGGTCTGGAGAAGATACATTTCAAAGGTTTCAAAGGTACAATTTAATGTCAGAGAAACGTATAGAATATACATCCTGAAATTCTTTTTCTTCGCAACCATCCATGAAAACAGAAGAGTGCCCCAAAGATTGAATGTGAGTTAAATGTTAGAACCCCAAAGTACCCCCAACTCCCCCTCCCATGCATAAGCAGCAGCAAAGCAATGACACCCCCCTCCCCACCAGCAAAAAAAGCTCCCCCCGCCGAGCTCTCAAGTGTGCAGCAAATAATCAATAAAATACCCCAAAGACTATGTGTTCACCTGGTAATTCGACATAACACAGACTCTCTCTCTCTCTCCCTAATGAGGGAAAAAGAGGTGTCTCCACTTCATAGTGACAGAGGAGAGACATAACAAAACAAATCACTGATTTACAATGCTAAAGGTCTGTTGTGTTGCTTTTTCTGAGCTCTGTGCCCAAAGAACTCCGGTCTCTGGGCACACAGCCAGCAGCCAGCTTACTGCTTTTGATCTTCTGTGTATTCCCATGGCATACCAGATTCCTGCAGAGGCACCACCAGCCTCCAGAGCCACAAAGTCCTGGAACTCTGAAGGCACACTAGTCTTTGGTATATCGAATAGTGGCAGTCGTGAGACCTCGAGAGCAGGTCGCATTCCTGCAAGGAACGAAAGTCAGCATGTAATTCCAGGGCAGGGTCTTCAAAAGAACCCTGTAAGGGAAATATAGAGATATTAAAGATAGAAATAGAGCTGTTTCAGAAGATGCAAGCAAAGGAGTCGCTGTTAGGTGCCATCATCTCATAAGCTCCACCCCCTTCTCAGAGTTGTATACTGCATACATACTTTGATAATAAATGTATCCTGAAACTTGAATAATTTAAGACATGCTGACCCATGTTGGTTAGGTTTTTTTTCTTTTCTTCTTTTTTGGGGATTTTTTTTCTTTTTATTTACTCCCTTTTTTCATAATTACTATGAGTTTGGGAGGTTATTATATATGGATTATCATCTATATGAATGTATACTTAACCTATTAATTATGTAGTTTCAAACTCTCTGTATTCATGTTTCATTTATGTTTGTTTAAAATTAATAAAAATATTTAAAAAGAAAGAGAGAAATGCTTTACCTCATTGTTAATGGTATTTAATACTTCTTTGTATCTGGGGCATGGCTCCCACTCTAAGTTTTCCTTAGGGGTTTGATTGGAGCAGATTGTGTCTTGGCGATAGCCCATGTGTCTGTGTTAAATCATAAAAGACCTCTGAGGCATGTAGAACCTCACTACCTGCTCCAGACCATCTCAATCAGCGGGTTTGCTTTCTAGATTTGGACAAGAGTAAGATCTTGTTGCTCAACAACAAATATAGGCATTATTTTTAGCATCAGGATTCCAGGATAAATTGCCAGCAATGAACAGAACTTGTCTGAAATGATGTTCAGCTATTCTGTGACAAAACCAAAAGCAATATGAAGTATAAACAATTCCCTTCCTTCCTACCATATTTCCAAAATCATTTATTCTGAATAATCCAAATTATTTGTGGCAACTTTAGAAGGGAGTTACTGGGCCAGTATCATGTTTACACGTTCCATATTTTCCTTCAGTACCGAAGCTATTACTGAGCACCATAATGTGCTGAGAATCTCAAACCACTGCTTTCTGTATAGAAGCATGCACCAGTAAATCCCGTAAGTTAAGATGTTTTGTTGTAACAGAAGTGTGTTTTTTTTTAACCGTTATTGTACAAATGATGCTTTATATACTGAATAGATTGTAAACTGGTAAAATGCAATACCATGTAAAAGTCTCAGGCACCTATAAAAGCTAAGGTGCCAAAGACTTTAGCACAGAATTGCGTTTGTCAGCATGGAGCAGAGGGCGAGTTTGTAAATCTGGTGGGAGCAAAGGATGTTGGGAATAGTGTTGGTGGAGCACCACAGGAGGGGTGTGGGACTGGTGGCAGAGAAGGACTGCCAGGGGTGGGGAAGGTAGCATGTGTGCAGACACACCCATCCCTGAGACACCAGGCAAGGTCATTTGATTCCAAACAATTGGTTTATTGATCATTACAGAATGTCTCTCTGGTGCTTCCCACTCCCTCCCCTCTCCCTGTCCTTTTTCCCAGTGTTGATTTCCCTCTCCCTGCCCACTGTGGTGAACTACATATACCTGTCTGGACACGACCCTGCTGACTGCTCTTGTGGCTTCTCCCACAGACCCCGGTATAAAGGCGATTGGAGGTACAGCCCCTTCCTCAGTCTCCAGGATGTTGTGTGATGGTCACTTTCTGCTTGTTTTTTCTTCCAGCCAATAAAAGCCTATCTCTCGCCTCACATCTCCGAGAGTTATTGATGGTGCATCAATTTTATTGGCTGGAAGTTTTAAAACATGGAGAGTATTTTAAGTCCGGAAAAATTAGACTTGGACCCTCAAGCTCCACAATAGAGACCTACATTTGTCATGAAACTTGTTTTCTTTTGCGGCAGCAGTACAGTGGTACTGTATACCTATAATTACTACAGCACTATGCAAGTCTTAGGCATCCTAGCTATATACAGTCTATGTTCCTAAAACTTTTTCACAGTACTGTATGTATGTATATGTATAGTGTTTTTGTAAATTCAGTATTTCCCAGTAAATGACTTCAAGTAAATTAATCTCAAGGTGGCATATGGCAACATACAAGTACAATGATAATAATTTCTTTCACTTTGAACTTTTTTTTGTACTTTGAACCGAAAGTGATTTGTGGCAATGCAAGCATAGAGTGCTCAGTTTACCAGATCTTTCCCTTTAGCTCACACCAAATCAAAGGGGAACCTTATGCTTTGAAAATCAAAACAAAATCTGCAGAAGCTGCAAGTTTGAAATAACAACAGAAATTGCTGGAAACGCTCAGATTTGGCTGTTCTGTGGGTTTCTGTTCCTCTTCTCATAGACGTGGCCTGAACTTTGTTCTTGGTATTTCTCAATATGTTAGGTCATCTTTTCTCTCAGTGGCTTTTTATAAGCAATTATTACTTACTAGTTTTTCACTATCTGTATAATTTTGGCAATGCTGTTGTTCATTATCTGTAACCTAACCAGCCCAGAATAATTGATGGCGAGCCTTCTTCTAAAACTGCTGAGATTTTTACAGAGCAGGTGCTTGTGATGTGCCAGTGGGAATGGAGTTCAGAATATCTACGGTGCATTTAGTAGATGGTTCAGACTACAGTCATTGTATACCAGTGGTGTAAAGAGTGAATGGTTAGGGTAGTGGATTGGTTACTCATCTTATTGTCTAACAAGAATAGGTGTTCATTTTAATCTTCAGAATCCATATGACTTGCTTTCATTGAACAGAAATCACTAACATAACGTTTAACTTTCTGCTGTGTTCTGGATGATGTGACCTTCAGAATCAAATTCAGAATCAAGTTTATTATCACTGGCATGTGTTGAGAAATTTACTAACTTAGCAGCAGTAGTACAATGCAAAAGATGATAATATAGAAAGAAAACTAAATGATTAAACCAATGACAGTAAGTATATATGGTACGTATGAGCAAATTAAATAGTTAGATTAAAAATAGTGCAAAACAGAAATTACATAAGAAAGTGAGGTAGTATTCATGGGTTTGATGTCCAGTTAGGAAGGAGTATTCCTGAATCGCTGAGTGTGTGCCTTTAGGCTTCAGTACCGCCATCCTAATGCTAACAATGGGAAGAGGACATGTCCTGAGTGGTGGGGGTCCTGTCCTTAATGATGGACACCACATTTCTGAGATACCACTCTTTAAAGATGTCTTGGATACTACTGAGGCCAGTGCCCAAGATGGAACTGACTAATTTTACAACTTTTTATAGGTTCTTTCAATCCTGTGCGGTAGCCCCCCCTGCCCCGTAACAGAGAGTGATGCAGCCTGTCAGAATGCTCGCCATGGTACATCTACAGAAGATTTTGAGTGTTCTAGGTAACAAACCAAATCTCTTCAAACTTCTAATGAAATCTACCTGCTGCCTTTCCTTCTTTATAGCTGCATCGATATGTTGGGACCACGTTAGATTCTCAGAGATCTTGACATCCAGGTACTTGAAATTAGTCACTCTGATTAACTTCCACTTCTGATTTCTCTATGAGGACTGGTTCATGTTCCCTCATCTTACCCTTGCTGAAGTCCACTATCAGTTCTTTGGTCTTACTGACATTGAGTACAAGGTTGTTGCTGTCATACTGTTCATCTAACTGGTATAGCTTGCTCCGGTACATTGCCCACCAGCCCCCCCCCCCCCCACCTCCCCCAGCTGCATCTGAGATTCTACCAACAATGTTTCTATCATCAGCAGGTTTATAGATGGCATTTGAGCAATACCTACCCACACAGTCCTGGGCATAGAGGGATTAGAGCAGTGGGCTAAGCACACACCCCTGAGGTGAGCCAGTGTTGATCATCAGGGAAGAGGATATATTATCACCAATCCACACAGATTGCGATCTTCCAGTTATGAAGACAAGGGTCCAATTGCAGAGGGAGGTACAGAAGCCCAGGTTCTGTAGCTTTTCGATCAGGACTGTGGGAATGATGGTGTTAAACTCTGAGCTATAGTCAACGAATAGCCTCCTGACATAGGAGTTTGTATCATCCAGGTGATCTAAGGCTGTGAGAAGATCCATTGAGATTATGTCAGGAGTTGATTCTAGCCATGACCAACATTTCAAACTATTTCATTATAGTAGATGAGAATGCTACTATGTGATAGTCATTAAGGTAAATCACACTACTCTTCTTAGGCACTGGAATATTTGCCTTTTTGAAGCAGGTAGGAACTTCTGACAATACCAGTGAGAGGTTGAAAATGTTCTTGAATACACCTGCCAGTTGGTTGGCACAAGCTTTCAAAGCCTTACCAGGTACTCCATCAGGGTTCACCCTCCTGAAAGATAGCTTGATTCCAGCCTCTGAGATCACAGGGTCACCAGGTGCAGCAAGGATCTTCACAGCTGTATCTGTATTCTCCCTTTCGAAGCTGGTGTAGAAGGTGTTAAGCTAATCTGGTATCAAAGCATCACTACCATTCATGCTATTGGGTTTTGCTTTGCATGAAGTAATGTCCTGCAAACCCTGCCAGAGATGACATGCATCTGATGTCAGTCCATTGCTTTCTCTACTGCTGCGATGAGGCCACACTCAAGTTGAGGAGTAACACTTTATATTCCGAATGGGTAGCCCCCAACCTGATGGCATGAATATCAATTTCTCAAGCTTCCAGTAATGGCTCTCCACTCTCCTTCACCTTTCCCCATTTCCAATTTTCTCTCTCTCCTCCTTACCTACCCATCACCTCTCTCTGGTGCTCCCATCATTTTCTCTTTCTTCCACGATCTTCTTTCCTTTCCTATTAGGTTGCTGCTTCTCCCGCCTTTTATCACTTTCACCAATCAACTTCCCATCTCCCTTCTTCACCTCTCCCCTCCCTTCCAGCTTCACCTATCTCCCCTCCCCTACGCCACCTTCTTACTCTGGTTTTTCATCTTTCCTCTCCAGTCCTGATGAAGGATCCAGCCTTGGCCCAGTGCATCGATTGATTACTCTTTTCCATAGATGCTGTCTTGCCTGCTGAGTTCATCCAGTATTTTGCGTGTTTTGCTTGGATTTCCAGGATCTGCTGATCTTCTCTTATTTGTCTCCACAAGTCATATCTGGTTTTCTCGTATAGACCTGGTAAATAGTTACTGACTTTTTCAAGTTGGCCTTGTTAAAATCCTTCAAAATGATGTTGAAGGCATCAGGATGTGTTGTTTCGTGCATGTAAATACCATTACTCAGCTCATCTAGAGCCCGTTTGACATTGGCCTGAGGTGGAAGGTACACCGCTACCAAACTAATCGCTGAAATCTCCCACGGCAGGTAAAATGGATGGCATTTAATTGCAAGATATTCCAGGTCTGGTGAGCTGAATTGGGACAACACCTATACATTTGTGCAGCAAGAGGAGTTGATCTTGAGACATACATCTCCACCTCTGCTTTTGAGAGTCTTGACAGTCCTATCTTGTGCAGTGAATCCATCAATCTGAATCACCGTGTCCAGTGCGGAAGGGGGTAACCGGGATTCTGTGAAATGAAGGACACAAGCAGTCCTAATGTCTCTCTGATGCAGCACCCTAGTTCTGATATCTTCAATTTTAATTACTAGAGACTGTACATTTGCCAGCAAGATGGTTGGTATTGGGAGTTGAAAACCCCGTTTTCTTAAACACACTTCCTTGATCGGCAGCCACATTTCCTTTGAGGACTCCAACAAGAAATACAGCCACAATTGGCATTGTTTCCATCGGTTTTAAGCAGCGATAGATTGCTCAATCTTGAAAGTCATTGGCCTAACACATCCACATCACACACATGACTACAGGGTGGAAAGGCTCAGGGTGTCAGAAGGCAAGATACCCAAACTTCAGGATCCCATACAATTTGCTAGCATTGAGCAGAACTCACCTAGAATAAAGCCTAACTCTGGTTTGCTGGTCCAATTGAGTTTTTGGTCAGCTAAATCCCTGGATGTTAATGAAAGGATATCTCAGAGACAGTAATGCCAGTAAATATCAAGAGTAGGTGGTTACACTTGCCTTTGTTGAAGATGGTTATTGCTTGGATTCTTGCAGCATGAATGGTTCTGCCATTCAGCAGCAGCCTATGCCTGAATGTTGTCAGGGTCATGATGTATGTAAAGGTGGACTGGTTAATCTGCTGTGGTGTTGTGAATTGAATTGAACATTATATACTTATTAGCAAAGATCCTCATTTCTGATCTTATGATAGTAGAAAGGTTTTGATGAAGAAGCTGAAAATGTTTGGGCCTACTGCACTGATACATTTGTGCACCAAGAGGAGTTGATCTTGAGATATACATCTCCACCTCTGCTTTCGAGAGACTTCGCAGTCCTATCTTGTGCAGTGAACCCATCAATCTGAAACATTGCATTCAGTACAGAAGGGGTTAACCAGGATTCTGTGAAACGAAGGACACAAGCAGTCCTCAGGAACTCCTGGAGTGATGTCTAGAGACAGGATGATTGACCTTCAACAGTCATTGCCATCTACCTTTGTGTGAGATATATCTCCAACTAATGGAGTGTTTTTCTCTTCAATGCTATTGTCTACACTTCTATCAGAGCTCCTTGATGCCACACTTGATCAAATGCTGCCTTGATGTCAAGGGTGGTTAGATACATAACCTTTGGATTTCATCACTGGTGTTTATTCAGACCAGAGCTGTAACCGTGGACAATGTTGCTTAACCATGGTGAAACCCAAACTGGGCGGGTTATTGGATGTCACTTGATAGCACTGGCAACACATTTTTCATCAGTTTGCTGACAGAGAGTGCATTTATCCAGGATTAACGGGATACAGTTGGTCAATGTTAGATATTGCCAGGCAGCTGTTGGTGTTATAACAGGCTGGATAGAGGAAAGCCTGTACTGGCAAGCATAATTTTAGTACTACAGCTGGGACATGGTCTCATCCCAAGATCTTTGCCATATCCAGCAGAGTGGATATAGCAAAGTCATGTGGAATTAACAGAATTGGCAGAGCTTGGTTTGTTGATGGTGGGACCTTAAGGAGGAACTAAGGTTGATCACCCACTTGGCACTGTGGCTGTGAATGTTTCAACCTGGTTTATGTCACATGCACTGGGCTGTTACAAATGTCTTTGGATGTCCATGAGCATTATCTTGCAAAGTTTGCAATATGTCTAAATTGGAATGATTAAATCTGGTCCCACAACAGACTTGTCTTAAGCATTTGTGATCTGTCAGATTCTATTCTTGGCAATAAATTTGCTTACCATCTTCTATGTTATTTATTTTCCTTACACTTGGTCTATTAATCACATTGTGGAGTAATTTATAAAAATTGAGAACAGTCTCAATTCTGGAAAGAAACAGATTTCTGTTTGTTAATTTAATTCTGATGACAAATTTCCATGTAAAGTACTGAATTTACGTACTTTCAGATACTTGTAGATGTACATATTTCAAAAAGATAATGAAATAAGTATCTATTTAAGTGGAACTTAAAGGATAAATGTCAGGGAATGTGACTCATCAGGTCAGGAAACATTTGCATTAGAAATGGCCAGTTCCTCACCTATACATGATATTAGCTCAGATATTTCTCTCTCCACTAGCATAACCTGACTTGTTGGGTATTTCTACAGGTTTGAATTTCCAAATTTACATTTATTACTTTTTTTCTCTCTAACAGCCCTCATTATCATCTTGTCTTCATCGACTTTTGTCCCCAGAGCAAACTTGGCCTCACACTATCAGAGATGTTCCCTTTGTCCTATCAACACATAGTATATAGAACAGTACAGTACAGGAACAATCCCTCCTGCCCGTAATGTTGTGCCACACTAATTAAAAGCCTAACTAAATTAATCTCTTCTACCTACACAATATCATTATTCCTCTATTCTCTGCACATTCATGTGACCATTGAAGAACCTCTTAAAATCCTATATCACATTTGCATCCACTATCAGTGCCTTCCAAGAAACTAACACTTTCTGTGTAGAATATTTAGCCCACATATACCTTTGAACTTACCTCCTCTCCTCTTAAGTTCATGCTCTCTAGTATTAGATGTTTAGGCCCTGGGAAAAAGGTACTGGACAACCACCTATGCCTCTAATAATCTTATAAACTTCTTTGAAGTCTTCCTTCAGCCTCCATTAATCTAGAACAGGGGTTTTCAACCATGGACACCTCGATTGATGGTAGGTTTCCATGGCATATAAAAGGGTTGGGAACCCCTGTTCTAGAGAAAACATTACAAGTTTGTCCAACCTCTCCTTATAATTCATGCTCCCTAACCCAGACAACATCCTGCTAAACCTCTTCTATGCCTTGTCCAAAGCTCCCACATCCTTCCTATAATGAGGAGATCAAAATAGAATGCAATACTACAGATGTAGCCTAACTAGAGTTTTATAAATCATAAATCTCCCCCTCTCTCTTTAAATTCATTTCTCATGGTTCCAGTTCTAACTTACGGTCTTTGACTTAAGGTATTAACTTAGTTTCTTTTTCTACAGATGCTGCCCAACCAGCTCTGTGTTTTCACTTTATCAATGTAAATATGTGAATGGACTGTCCAGTGGTTGTTGCTGACTCCTGCTTCTCCTCGTTCTAAAAACAAACTGCCTACCAGGAAAAATTCATGGAATGTGTGTGATAGATAGGAAAAAATTGGTTGTTCCGTAATGTTGTGATATAATTGAGAATTGGAATCCCGAATTCCCACAGACCAGTGTGAATGAGCTTCTGGACAATATACAAACATCTCTCAACAGAACCTAATATCAAGAGGGAAATTCCAAACTTGTCAATTAATAAACTTTCTGAAAACCCAAGTATTCATGAAATTATTAGTACTATTTGACTATGGTTCCTCAAGGTTGCCATAGCCCAGGGTGTACAGTGCCTCAAACACCTAGGTGGGTTGCAGGATCTGTAAAATTAACCATAGCCTATTAAATGCTCCCAGTGGTGTAGACTCTGACAGCCAAGTCCAGCTCCTGGCCTTTATGTGTGGCTTATTACTAGGCCCAATGGAATCGTTTGTACTGACAGGAGAAGGGGAAAAGGCAGGTCACTGATGCCTTAGGACCAAACGACCAATCACTTCAGGTAGATGGAGCTCGTCAGCCATGGTAGACAGCTCATGTAACATCTAAGCTCACCTAAGGGGAAACTCCACTGGAGATTTCAAACCTCCACTGTCTTGCACACAGGGAAGACTTTGGGAGTAAACCCTGAGGAAAAATCTGGAGCTGGCGTCCCTAAAGCAGTCCTACACTGACTGGTAACCCTTGCAAACACCTCTATGCCAAACTGCATCAGTTCTGATTGTTCCTGCATGGAGAGGGGGAGCCTGCTGCAATGGGCTCCAGTTTGTTCTCCATGTTGTGCTGCCCTGGCTTGTGTAGACAACCAGAGTGCAACATCCGTAGTCCACCCCTATCAATGGAGGGCCTACTTCTACCACTATTAGGCCTTTACTGCACTGTAATTTTCTGAGGCAGCCAAACAACTCAATGGCGAGAGTTGTTAGCCTTCAAAAACATGTGTTTTACTAAAGAAAGGTTATTATTTAGCAGAATAAGTAAGCAGTTTGTTTAAAAAAAAAGCTAATTTCCAAGGGTTTCTGAGTTATGATGCAAAGCATTAGTTTTCAAGAAGGTACCATGTCCTGTTGGGTGTTCCACTTGTGTCAATGTTGTAATCCTACTGACTTCAAAAATGCAGGTATCCTTGATCTAGGTGATGAAGCAGATTTCCAAATGTAGTTAATGGTAAACACCCTCTGCTTTCAGTCACAAGTATACATCTGAACCAAATACTCATTGCAGCCATCTTAGCTTCAGTATATCTTAATTTTGAAAATCAGTAGATTGCTATTTTGATTTGATTTTAATAAAAAAAAGGCTATTTGTGTTGCTGTGGAAATTCTGTGGTTCCTTGGGGCATTTTTAAAAAAAAACACCATTGTCTCTACAAAATCCTTCAAATTCACTGGAAGGATACACAAACTAATGTCAGTGTCCTTTCTGGCCATCACCTCTGGCTTTTATTAAAGATGAAATAGTGGCATATCTAGATAGCAGTGATAGGATTGAGCCGAGCCAGCATGGATTTACCAAGGGCAAATCATGCTTGACTAATCTATTGGAGTTTTTTGAGGATGTAACCAGGAAGTTAGACGGGGGAGATCCAGTGGATGTAGTGTACGTCGATTTTATAAGGTCCCACATAGGAGATTGGTGGGTAAAATCAAAGGTCATGGCATTGGAGGGAAGACATTGACATGGATAGAAAACTGGTTGGCAGATAGAAAGCAAAGGGTAGCGGTGAATGGGTGTTTCTTGGAATGGCAGGTGGTGACTAGTGGGGTGCCACAGGGCTCGGTATTGGGACCACAGCTGTTTATGATTTTACGTCAATGATTTAGATGAAGGCATTGAGAATAACATCAGCAAGTTTGCTGATGATACTAAGCTGGGTGGCAGTGTGACATGTGATGAGAATATTGGGAGAATTCAGGGTGACTTGGATAGGCTGGGTGAGTGGGCAGATACTTGGCAGATGACGTTTAATGTGAATAAGTGTGAGGTTATCCACTTTGGGAGTAAGAACAGGAAGGCAGATTATTATCTGAGCGGTGTAAGGGAGAAATACAAAGAGATCTAGGAGTCCTTGTTCATCAGTCATTGAAGGTGAATGAGCAAGAGCAGCAGGCAGTGAAGAAGGCTGATGGGATATTGGCCTTTATTACAAAGGGAATTGAGTACAAGAGCAAGGAAATCCTCTTGCATTTGTACAGGGCCCTGGTGAGACCACACCTGGAGTATTGTGTACAGTTTTGGTCTCCAGGGTTAAGGAAGGACATCCTGGCTATAGAGGAAGTGCAGCGTAGATTCACAAGGATGTCAGGACTGTCTTACACAGAGAGGCTAGAGAGACTGGGCTTGTACATGCTGGAATTAAGGAGATTGAGAGGGGATCTGATTGCAACATATAAGATTATTAAGGGATTGGACAAGATAGAGGCAGGAAATTTCCTGGTGCTGGGAGAGTCCAGTACCAGAGGGCATGGTTTGAGAATAAGGGGTAGGTCATTTTGGACAGAGTTAAGGAAAAACTTCTTCTCCCAGAGAGTTGTGGGTGTCTGGAATGCACTGCCTCAGAAGGCAGTGGAGGCCAATTCTCTGGATGCTTTCAAGAAGGAGCTAGATAGGTATCTTATGGATAGGGGAATCAAGGGATATGGGGAGAAGGCAGGAACCAGGTATTGATAGTAGATGATCAGCCATGATCTCAAAATAATGGTGCAGGCTCGAAGGGCTGAATGGTCTACTTCAGCACCTATTGTCTATTGTCTATATACATTTGGCTCCAATGAGTGGGCCATATCGTTCATTTTCCTAATGGACTAATCTGCTCCAAGATCTGTCACAGGAAGGGGTCAGAGGGAAAGATTCAAGGTTGTGCTCAAAGCTTTTCAAAACATCCACACTGATCCTGGCCCCACTCAAAATGGTGAAGGAGAATTCCAGATTATTGTGAGAACCCTATATACCAGGAGACAAGGAAACCCAGGTGTTAGTGATGGAGGGGGCACATTATCACACAAACTATGTAAGGCCTCTCCTGCTCCATCTGTGGAAGAGTCTGTCGCTTATACATTGTCATGATTACACACTCAGACCTCACAAAACTGGAGTGGAAAGAGGAAACTGACAAATTAAAACAAGAAGAAAATGGAGAAGAGGAAGTCTAAGAAGTCAAAGACAACACATCTATTTCTTGCTTGAGACTGTCTTGCGACTGTTGCTTGAATCATTCCAACCATGATCTCCAGTCTTGTCACGCCATGATGTTGAGCTGAGCTCCCCAACTGATCTGATGGTTTGACAAGTTCCCACTCCTCCACTCCTCAACCACCAACACACCCATCCTCAATTCATTGACTGGCGACTTTTGATTCGACGACAGCCACCGACATAACGAGTTGAGCTGTCTTCTGATCACGGCCTCACCAATAGCGGTCAGATCACTGACTGTACCCATCATCATGTCCTTTCTCCTGGCACTTCCTCATTTTGTGCAACCCCCCAACAATTTAACTGAATTCGTTTACATTCTCCAAAATAGCAAAGGGAAGACTTTCCATGTGCCCTCAGTAGTCTCTTCTCTTCATGTGCAGAGATCTCCTTGCATGATCACTCTGAATTTCCCAACAGAGGGACCTTAATTAAAACAATCACTGATCCATTATGACCCAATGTTCAAAATTCAAAGTAAAATTATTATTGAAGTATATATTTGTTACCATGAGATTCATTTTCTGAATTGAATTGACTTTACTTCTTACATCCTTCACATGCGTGAGGAGTTATGTAACGTCTCCGTCTTTGAATGTGCAATGTGCAATTTATAGTAATTTATAATAAATAATATGTGCAGTTAGATATACAACAGAACAGTCAATAATATAGCTTAGAAATACAACTCTGCCAGTGTGAGTTAATTAGTCTGATGGCCTGGTGGAAAACGCTGTCCCAGAGCCTGTTGGTCCTGGCTTTTATGCTGCGGTACCGTTTCCTGGATGGTAGCAGCTGGAACAGATTGTGGTTGGGGTGACTCAGGTCTCCAATGAGCTTTCAGGCCCTTTTTATGCACCTGTCACTGCAAATGTCCTGAATAGGAGGTTCACATCTACGATGCGCTGGGTGGTCCGCAACACTCTCTGCAGAGTCCTGCGATTGAGGGTACAGCTCCCACACCAGACAGTGATACAGCCAGTCAGGATGCTCACAATTGTGGGGATACACAATAAATCTATAGAAGAATAACCATAACAGAATCAATGAAAGACAGTCAAACCTGGACAATTAACCAGAGTGCAAAAGACTGCAAACTGTGCAGATATAAAAGAAAGAAACAATAATAAGAAATAAATATTGAAACCATGACATGAAGAGTCCTAGAACAGGAGTCCATTGGTTGAAGGGACATTTTAATGATGGGGCAAGTGAAATTGAGTGAATTATTCCCCTTTGGTTCAAGAGCCTGATGGTTAGTGGTAGTAACTTCCTGATCCTGGTGGTGTGAGCCCTGAGGCTCTTGTACCTTCTTCCTGATGGCAGCAGCAAGAAGAGAGCATGTACTGGGTGGTGGGAGTTCCTAATGTAGGATGATGCTTTCCTGTGACAGTGTTTTAGGTAGATGTGCTCAAGGTTTACCTGTACAGCCAGTCAATATACACATTTCTACACATCTATTGAACACAATTAGGAACCTTTCGATGTTTAGATTATCAACACAGGGAATTATTTGTATACCGCATGTTTCAGAATTTGTAAAGTGACTGCGAACGGAAAAAATGTTGCAATGCCAGAAACAGACAATTAAGATGGAGCACCATGGTAGCATGGCGGTTAGCGCAATGCTATCGCAGCTCGGGGCATCCGGGTTCAATTCCAGCGTCCTCTGCAAGGAGTTTATATGTCCTCCCTACGTGTGGGTTTTCCCTGGGTTCTCTGGTTTCCTTCCCAGTCCAAAGAACTCCAAGGTAGGTTAGTTAGTCATTGTAAGTTGTCCCGTGATTAGGTTAGGGGTAGGTCGGGGTCGTTGGGTGCTGCTGGGATGGTGTGGCTCAAAGGGCCGGAAGGGCTTATTCTGCACTGTATCACTAAATAAATACAAATAAAAATAAAGACTAATTTGTAGTTACATGTGTAGGATAAAGATTGGCCCTCTTCCTAGTAACAACACCACACCCACACTAGCTTGTGGCCCTCACATAAACCCTGTCCAGTCAGCTCATAATTTGCTGAATCCACCCACTCTGAGCATGGATCTGCTGATGTGAGCCCCTCCCATCAACCTCCGACTTCTCCAGCTGCTGATCTACGAAGCTGACAACCCTTCCACTCTTGACTGCCAATGTTTCCCCAGAAGTATTTCAGGCTATCTACTCTGAGCATCAGTACTGATAATTTTTAATGTGGCACATTATTCACATCATGACAGCTTAAAGTACAGGTTATTGTTATTATTAGACAATGAAGCATTAAAAGCTAATGGGTATCTCTATCTCAGAACACAGGAACAATAAGTCATTCTGTTTTTGAAGTCTTAAGACTTGTTTCCCAAAACATGCCACACCCTTGGCCAAAGCCATTCTAGCATAGACACAATAATCCTTACTGTGCTATTCCACGCCCTCACTTCGGGAAGTCTGATCACCTAGCTGTACTTCTACTCCGAGTATAGTCAGAGACTGAAGACTGCAGCACCAGTAGCGAGGACCAAGAAGGTATGGACAAGGGAAGCACAGGAGCACCTACAGGATTGCTTTGAATCGTTGGACTGGACTGTATTCAGGGATTCATCTTTGAACCTGGATGAGTATGCTGCAGTTGTTACTGACTTCATTAAAACCTGTGTGGATGTGTGTGCCTGCAAAGACTTACTGTACATTCCCAAACCAAAAGCTGTGGATAAACCACGAGGTGCGTTGTCTGCTGAAGAGTAAATCTGTGGCATTCAAGTCTGACAACCCAGGCCTGTACCAGAAAACCAGGTATGATTTGTGGAGGGCTATTTCAAGGGTGAAGAGACAGTTTCAAACAAGGTCGGTAGTGACATCGGATGCACGACAACTCTGGCAGGGTTTGCAAGACATTGCATCCTGCAAAGTGCAACCCAATAGCATGAATGGCAGTAATGCTTCGCTACCAGATGAACTCAACGCCTTCTATGCCCGCTTTGAAAGGCAGAAAACAACTACAGCTGTGAAGATCCCTGCTGTACCTGATGACCCTGTGTTCTCTGTTTCAGAGGCTGTCTTTAAAGCAAGCGAACCCTCGCAAGGCGGAAAGTCCCAATGGAGTACCTGGTAAGACTCTAAAAATGTGCGAACCAACTGGCGGGAGTATTCAAGGAAATTTTCAACCTTTCACTGCTACGGGTGCAAGTTCCCACTTGCTTCAAAAAGTCAGCAATTATACAGTGCCTGAGAAGAATAATGTGAGCTGCCTTAATGACTATTGTCTGGTAGCACTCACATCTACAGTGATAAAATGCTTTGAGAGTTTGGTCATGACTAGACTGAACTCCTGCCTCAGCAAGGACTTGGACCCATTGCAAGTTGCCTATCGCCACAGTAGGTCAACGGCAGATGCAATCTCAATGGCTCTTCACAAGGCCTTAGACCACCTGGACAACATGAACACCTATGTCAGGATGTTGTTCATCAACAGTAGTTCAGCATTTAATACCATCATTCCCATAATCCTGATTGAGAAGTTGCAGAACTTAGGCCTCTGTACCTCCCTCTCTGCAATTGGATCCTTGACTTCCTAACCAGAAGACCGCAATCTGTGCGGATTGGTGATAACATCTCCTCCTCGCTGACAATCAACACTGGTGCTTATTTAATGACAGATGTCAGAGGAGAATGGCCAGACCGGTTTAGTCTGACAGGCAGGTGACTGTAACTCAAATAACCATACCTTACGTGCTTGTAACATTATTAAAAACTCATCCCATCCCAGACATTGTCTGTGCAATCTCCTGCCATGTGGTAGGAAATGCAGAAACATTTTACCCAAGACATTAAGACTGAAAATCAGTTTCTTCCTGAGAGCTGTTGTGCAGCTAAATAATGCTACACCCCAGCTTGCCAAAGATCTTTGAGCGTTATGGACTATCAAAGTCACTTGTTGCACGTGAATCTGGATTTTTTTAAAAAAGTAAGCTGTACTGTATACATTGTAAATATCTGTTTTCATTGGCTAGAGTAGCACCACAATCTCATTGCCTTGAGCAACGAGAATAAAATTCTATTCTATTCAACACGGTGTGCAAAAGTGTGCCTCTGAATGCAGAACATGACAAATTTGAGACGGATGGGCTACAGCAGCAGGAGATGACGGACGTACACTGAGAGGCTACTTTATTCAGTACAGGAGGGTCATAATACAGTAGTCACTGGGTGTATATCTCTGTTCATTCAATGTTACAGAGCCAAGATCCCAGAACTCTGCTGCATTCTCGGTATACACACAATTCAAGTACTGCATGATCTAAGATGGTAGCTTCTCAAAGAAAGTTAGAATGGGCAAAACCCCAAAACCTTGAATGAATAAAAGAAATATTTCAAGAAATTGAAGTGCTTTTTGATGCTGTCTGTTCAGTTTTTAAAATCTTCAGTAACAAAAATTTTTTTCTCACAGTTTTGAAGAGCTCAATTAACACAGCCTCATCAGCTTTATAGGGAAGTTTCAAATTCCATTGACTTTAGAATCAAAATCTGTCATTGGCATATTGCATGAAATTTGTTGTAATGCAGCAACAGTACATGGCAATACATCATAATAACAACTGAAAATGACAATAAGAGCTATATATAAAAAGCTAAATTAAGTAAGAGTGCAAAAAGATAAAGGTAGTGAGGTAGTGTTCATGGGTTCAATGGCCATTCAGAAATTGGATGGCAGAGGGGTAGACACTACTCCTGAATCATTGAATGTGTGCCTCCAGGCTCCTGTACCTCCTTCCCGACAGTAGCCATGAGAACGGGGTATGTCCTGGGTGGTTGGTCTGTCTTGGAGGGCAGTGGGTGGTGATCATCGTCATTACAAGCCTGGGCGGAAGGTTTGGAGATTCTGAGATGCCCAGTTGTCCAGATTCCCCTCTTGGCATCACCAGTGTAGTTCAATGGAAAGCTCATGAAGCAATATAAACACGAGGAAATCTGCAGATGCTGGAAATTCAAACACACACAAAATGCTGGTGGAACGCAGCAGGCTAGGCAGCATCTATAGGGAGAAGAACTGTCCTGATGAAGGGTCTCGGCCCGAAACGTCGACAGTGCTTCTTTCTGTAGATGTTGCCTGGCTTGCTGTGTTCCACCAGCATTTTGTGTGTGTTGTTATGAAGCTGTATGTTTGGCACCAGTTTGGCTGCAGGAATTGCCAGGTGGATGTTTAATGACATTCAGCCACCTTAGGGGCTCCACTCTGGATTTGTTGCCTGGCTTTACTCTCAGCATTTGTCTCTCTTGAGGCTGCCCACAGGGCACTGGGGCTATTTACCCATAGCTGGGGATCTGGTTCACGAGCATCAGGGTGTGTTCACACACCAGTGGGCCTGCGTGGCAAGTGTGCAGGAGCCAGACCTCCTCCCTGTCCTCTAGTTCAGCCTGAGTCCAAAAGGAATTCAGTTTCCATGTGTCACCAGTGAGGAGCCACTACATGAGGCTATGTACTGGCAGGGAGAGATTTACACATTCAACTCTCCTTTTTGCAAGCCTGCTAGTCAGCGGTGGAAGCTGAAAATGAGAGCAACAAGAACTACCCACTACACTACCATACTAGATGTGTCACAGTGACCATTTTGACACCATTTCCTGGGTGATGGTGGTCTTTAATGATGAATGCCATCTCTTTGAGGCATCGCTCCATGAAGGTGTCCTGAATGCTCAGGAAGCTAGAGCCCACTGACTGAGTTCATAACTTCCTGCTGCTTATTTTAATCCCATGCAGTGCCTCCCCCCATACCAGATACTGATCCAGCCAGTTAGAATGCTCTCCACGATACATCTGTAGGAATTTGCAAGAGTCTTTGGTGATATACCTGATCTCCTCAACCTCCTCATGAAATATAGCCTCTGTCGTGCCTTCTTTGTAACTGCATCGGTACGTTTGGCCCAGGATAGAATTTCAGAGATGTTGACACCTAGGAACTTGAAATTGCTCACCCTTTCCACTTCTAATCCCTTGATGAGGACCGGTGTGTGAATGAGGGGATACTTCCTAAGGAAAGAGTTTGTCTCCCCGTTTCCTCCTTCAGATCTTTGGTAATAAGGACATCAGTGATCATTCTTTAATCGTTCACTCAGAAGAGGATACAGATATAGTTTGTAGAATTTATTCTCATAATGTAACACCTGTTATCCCCAGGATCATTCAAGTGAAGCTATTCCATGTGCCCTCCAAGCCCATTGTAGTGTATCTGCATAACTACACGTAACCCAGACCGTACAGGAAAACTAGACTTCAGAGTTTTCCATCAGAAACATCACTACTTTATCTACACAACCTATTCATATTCAGCTCCAGAGCCTTCTCTCATGGCTTTAAGGGCTTTTATATTGTAGAGGTTCTGACCTATCAGGTCTCTTACATCATGTGCTTTCATCAGTAAGGTGACACTCTCATGAGAGCTTGAGTGCATTTGGTGACTCCGCAGGAGAAGGGTGGTGTTACAAAGGATGTGGGGAACCCAGAGTGGGGGAAAGAGTGGATGGGGCTGTAAGAGAAGTATATAGATAGATAGATACTTTATTGATCCGGAAGGAAGTTACAGTGTGACAGTAGCATTACAAGTACACAGATATAAATATTATAAGAGTAGAAAGAATAAAAAGTAAGTCACCTCAAACAGTTTAACAGGAGGCGTCATCACTTCCCCGGCTATAGATTAACTCATTACAGATCCTAATGGCTGAGGGTAAGAATGACCTCATACAGTGCTCTTTGGAGCAGTGCAGTCATCTTAGTCTATTACTAACTGTGCTCCTGTGTTCAGCCAAGGAGGCATGTGGAGGGTGAGAAACATTGTCCAGAATCGCCAGGATTTTCAATAGGGTTCATTGTTTTACCAGAGTTTCCAGTGTGTCACTCATGTTGATGCCTTTACCTCAGCACACCACCACATAGATTGTACTGGCAACAACAGACTGGGAGAACATGTGAAGGAGAGGCCTGCATACTCGGTGTCCCCAGGAAGTAGAGGCAACTCTGGCCCTTCCTGTGCACAGCCTCCATGCTGGAGCTCCCCTCAAGTCTGTCATCCAGATGCACCTCCAGATACTTGTAGGTCCTTGCCTAAAATGCAAATGGGTAAGGAATTGTGTGGTGGAAAAGGCTCGAGAGGCAGAGGGAAGAAGTGGGATTATGATAGGTCACTGGATTTACCTTTCCTAAAATGTATTGATCCCGGAAGCATGGCCCACTTCTGCTTCTGAGCCTCTCAGAGGTTCTCAGAAAGAGCTTCTTGACCTCACTTGTTGCCTCCTTCCTCCCAATGCAGGAGACAGCATTCTCACACTTCACAGATTATCCAAGTGAGCTGACAATGAAACAGGTGAAGACAAGTCACTCCTACACATGCTAATGGTGAGTAGTCAGATTCACTGCACTCACCGTGTGCCTCAGATATCGGTCTACAGTTTCTGTCATGTTAAGAAATGCATCTGCTAATTCCTGCACAGCCATGCCCTACAAAGAACAACGGCATAAATGACAGCTGATTCTGTTTTAGGAGATGTGGATTAGGTTTGGTTGAGGGAAAATTGTTGTTTAAGAATATCCTGTTGTGATGCTGATGTAACCTGAGGTCATCGGGTGTTTTTGGTCTTTCAACATCAGACACTCTTGCCTGGGTGACCCAACCAGGGTTAATCAGGCCTCACCTTGTGTCCCAACAGAAGTACTCCATGAGTCACACCTCTTGATCCATAGTCATCTGGAGGCTTGCTCAGCAGCCTCTGTAATGGTCCTAAAAGCTCTTCTCTTTGAAACTTTGAAATGCCAAGGAGAGAGTAGGTTCTGCAGTGAGCAGCCAGCAAAACCTCTACACCTCATCTCTATAGGCTCACAATGGAATATTATTGCAGGATCTTACACCTGAAAGAGTAGATGAGGCTTCAGTTTAATTTTTCACTCAAAAATACCCACTTTTGGCATTACCACATTGGTGTTTGTGGCTACATTATGAAAGATATTAGCAGGGCTTTAATAGGAGATGGGTAGAGTGAAATCTTATTTGGTAAAATGGGTTAGGGTAAAATCATCCCCATTATTGAAGCCAAGGACCATGTGCGTACGTGTGTGCGTGTGCGTGTGTGTCTGTGTGTGCGTGTGTGTGTGAGTGTGTGTGTGTGTGTATGTGTGTGCGCGTGTGCATGTGTGCGTGTGAGTGTGTGTGTGTGTATATGTGTGCGTGTGCGTGTGTATGTGTGCATGCGTGTGTGAGCGTGTGTGTGCGTGCGTGCGTGCGTGTGTGTGAGCGTGTGTGTGTGTGTGTGTGTGTGTGTGTGTGTGTGTGTGTGTGTGTGTGCGCGCGCCCGTGGGTGTTCATTAACTGTAGAACACTCCAAGGAAACCGGAAGCATTACAGCAGAGAATAATGCATTACGGTATTTTTGAAGGAACTCTCCATGCAACCGATTTCCATAATCTATAGCAATTAACTTCAAAAAGAAATGAAAATGAAGGGCAGTTTAACGTCTGAGCAAAAGGTGCCTGTAATAATTTAGTATCTTAATCAGGAGGAATCTTCAGAAACAATGCCCACTATTTTGTCCTGTGAAATTCTAGTTGCACCATTGTCTCTCAGGACCTGTGAAATCAATGGTGAAAATAAGAACAATAAATTTAAATAAACCATGATATTCCTCAGACAAAAAGATTTAATATTTGGACTTTTTTGTATGTTCAGATACTTCTCTATGCATTATTGTGGTGCAAATTTCTCCATCTGCAGGTAATAAGCAGATATTTTTAGCTTAATGAATGGCTGAGTTAGAATGACAGAGAAAATGAAACTATACAGAAACCTGGTGTTCATCAGCTATACTGGCGACAGTCATTTCCCAGGTTCCATAGGTTATGCCACATTTTTGATTGCTATCATTTGCATAATTGCAAAATAAAGTTTCTCTTGTGCTTCAGGTTGGAAGTTAGATTGTTTGGGGAATACTGAGAGCCTGATTCAAGTAACCTCCTGGAGAAGTTTTCAAAAAACCAATACTCATGTTCGAATGAGAGCCTTATTAAGTACATATAGTCTTCAATTTCTGATGTGAAAACGCCATTGCAAAAGCCACAGAAATGCTGTCAGACTTCACCAGCCAAGGAAGGTAAATAAATCTACTTCATCAAAAATGTCAGTGTCAAGCAAAATCGGAAAAAATAAGATTCCACAGAGAACTTTTTTAAAATGCCCCTGAAGTTCACACTAGGCCAAATTCTGCTGAAGAAGTAACACCTTGTGAACATTTCACACTATTATTCACATTCAAACCAGTCTTGAAACGCCTAGTGAGAAGTGGGTACACTAAGAATCGCAAATAACAAGTTGCTGCTTGACTTCAACTATTGCTTTAAAAATAGCACCTCTTGCTGAAAATTCAATGAAGCCGTTACATTCGCTTTCAGTTAAAGGAAATGATTAGATTCTTAAGACCCTAAGATCATAAGATATAGGAACAGAATTAGGCCATTTGGGCCATTGAGTCTGCTCCATCATTTCATCATGGCTGATCCATTTTCCCTCCCAGTCCCAATCTCCTACCTTCTGCCTGTATCCATTTATGAGCTGACTTATCAAGAATATATCAAACTCTGCCTTAAATATACCAATGATTTTATCTCCACAGCTGCCTGTGGCAATGAATTCCACTACTCTCTGGCTAAAGAAATTCCTCCGCATCTTTGTTCTTAAAGGACGCCCCTCTATTCTGAGTCTGTGTCCTCTGATCTTAGACTCATTCACCATAAGAAATATCCTCTCCACATCCACTCTATTGAGGCCTTTTAACATTCAATAGGTTTCAATGAAGTCATCCCTCATTCTTCTGAATTCCAGTGAGTAGAGGCCCAGAGCCATCAAACACTCTTCATATGACAAGCCATTCAATCCCGGGATAATTTTCGTGAACCTCCTTTGAACACTATCCAATGTCAGCAGGTTCTTTCTTAGGCCCAAAACCCTTCACAATACTCCAAGTGAGGCCTCACCAGTGCTTTATAAAGCCTCAACATCACATCCTTGCTTTTATATTCTGTTCCCCTTGCAATGAATGCTAATATCATATTTGGCTTCCTTACCACCAAATCAACCTGCAAATTAACCCTCAGGGAATTTTGCACAAGGACTTCCAAGTTCCTTTGGGCCTTGGGGTTTTAAATTTTCTCTCCATTCAGAAATTTCCATTTAATATGCTTGATACCAAAGGACAGGAAACAACACCTTAATTTGGTACACTTTTAAAGTAGGTATGTACAAGTGGAATCACTGAAGGCTACAAACAGTTTAAGTATTTGTTACCTGGAAATTGATGTCCATTGAGAAGAGATGTATAACATACAGCTGGTAACACGTGGTATGTTGCATGTCACTGATGGCCAAGGATGAAATACTTGGCAAGTTTAATCAAAGTGTTGAGAAGAATAGTACTATATTCTCTCTCTGGAGCTGGTCCCTAAATAAAGAAATGTTGCAGCTGTTCCCATCTGCATTTTTATTTTAGGAATCTTCCCTGTCTTTGTTAGGATAATTTAAAAATGTAATTAAAACTATCTGCTTTTCAGAAACCTAACTTGTACCTCATGAGTTACTGAGGTACTGATTCCCATGCTCAAAGTTTCAGTCAGGGCTAACAAAGATGTATTGAACAGTCTTGATTTTGTCACATTGAGGGGTGCTTGGTTAAATGTCATGAACGGATAAGCCAACTACAGAGTAAATATTACCCTTGATGGTGGAGTTGAGAATAAGGGGACACTGCCCCATAGTCCCATATCTGGTAACATTTAAAATTTTCTCTGGTGTGGGTGTGGGACAATTACTGCTTTCAAGACCGAGAATTTTTCTTTGTTACTACTTTGTGCCAAGGTACTGAGGTATATAACAGGGTTAAGGAGCAGGAAAGCCAAGATAGAAAAGGCCTGACTGCCCGTACAGTTTACCTCCATCTGAACTGAATAGGGTAGGCGTTTGATCGCACTGTAGGATTTTGCAAATAAAACGTGCGTGTCATTTTTTGACAAAAGCTGCAGTCCTTTACTTGCATTACAAACAAACTAAAAGCAGTCACCAAATGCTGAAGTCATTACGTCAGACACCATCTCTTGAAGCAAACACAACAGCTCAATGACAGTGTTTGTGAATTATGTAGAACAGTTTCTATTATGGACAATATGTGTCATCAGTCACCCATTGCATTACCCAACAGCACTACTTACAGAGTGCATCTTGGTTGGGTATACTGGCATGTGTATGCTCCGTGATCCAGTTCTGGGCAGAAAATTAAGATCGCAGACAAATTGTTTGCAATTGTGACCAAAGAAAGGCAGTGAATAAGAGAGAAAAAAATAGAAAGTTGTTGCATTGCCCTGGCAAAGAGAGCAGAATATAAAACGAAGATGACAGTCGGAAGCAAAAGCTGTTCAGACAGGTGGAAGGCTTGGAGGAATGGAACTGGTTGTGGAAATGGGCCAAGGTGTTCTCATGAGTTAGAGAATGCTGTCAAGGTAACAAAAGTACTAGAATTGGGCTATATAATCAGCATGTCATTTTGCATTTCATCAGAGAATCAAAGAAAATTTACAATACTAGCAATATTTGTTTGTTCCATTACGTCACTGCCAGTGATAAAGTGTAAATGTGCTACCGAATCTTATCCCACATAAAAGTTCTCATTTTTGTCAAATGTAAATCTTGTTTAACATAAACAAAAGACCTTTACCAGTCAGCTTAAGGAAGCTTCTTATTGCAAATATCAACTCTGGGTGAATTGTACGAGAAGTTCTTGTCACAGATGTGACAACTCTTCATTGTGGCAATGGAAAAGTCTCCATTGCTGTACATCCATGTATTCAGCCAGAAAGGATTGTACAGGGACATGGTAATGCTCTTTATCAACAAAACAAGGGTTGGGAGGACAAATTGAGTTGAGATTGGGAGTGATATTGTGGGTAATGAGTGAAGATGCTAAGAGAAGAAGGAAGGGGGAGAACATTCCACTTGGAATATTCCAAACTGGAGGATATCCCGGGGCAGGGAGCAGACAATCTGTGAAGACCAAGGATTTAAACAGAGAGAATGAAATAATACATTCAGAGTTTGCTAAGATCTTATATGCTGAGGAAGAGAGACTAAAGTAGATAGAATGAGTTGGCTGAAACACACCCGCAGTGACAACATCATTAGGTATGTCCTGTACCTAATAAAGTGGTCTCTGAGTGAACGTTCATGGTCTGCTGCTGCTGTAGCCCATGCACGTCATGTTTTGATGTGCTGTGTATTTGGAGATGTTCGGCTGATCGCCACTGTTATTACACATGGTTATTTGAGTCACTGCCTCCTTCCTGAGAGCTTGAACAAGTCAGGCTGTTCTCTTCTGACCTCTCCCTCTTAACAAGCTGTTTTCGCTAACAGAACTGCAGCTCTATGGGATGTTTTCTTTTGCGACTTTTGCACAATTCTTTGTAAACTCTACAGACTGAACTGTGTGAAAATCCAAGGAGATCAACAGTTCCTGAGATACTCAAAGCACCCCATAATGTACCAACAATCATTTCACAGTCAAATCCAATTTCTTCCCCATTCTGATGTTCGGCCTAAGCAAGAACTGGACCTCTTGACCATGTCTGCATAAATTTACAGTATTTTAGCACAATACTAATTTGTCAATGTAGAGCAGAGAACAAGGTTGAACATCTGGCAGGAGCATAAGTGTTGGGACTAGCGAAGTTGGAGGACTGCAGGAGGGGTGTGTGAGACAGGTGGCAGAGGAGTACCAGGGGTGGGGTTGGTACCGGCGCAGATGCACCTAGCCTTGAGACATGAGGCAAGGTTATTTGATTCCAAACAATTGGTTCATTGATCATTACAGTATGTCTCTCTGGTGCTTCCTGCTCCCTTCCTCTTTTCCCAACCATGATTCCTCTTTCCCTGCCCCCTTCCCACTCTCAGTCCACAATGGAGACCCATATCAAAATCAAGTTTATCATCACTCACATATGTCACATCAGTACAGTGCATACATGAAATTACTGCAGTATGGTGCAAAAATCTTAGATGCCGTGGCTATATATATGTGCCTATGATTTTTTTCACAGTGCTGCATGCATTGAGTTGCAGCCACATTACTTGCTAATTTCATATTTGTATTAATGAATATTTATAGGGGTGTATCTAATAACATGGCCACTGAGTGTATAACATCCTGAGGAGCTTTAATAATGTATGTGTGGAGAGGGTATTTCCACCTGTGAGACAATCTAGAACTAGGACCGTATAAAAATAGGTGGTTATCCATTTAAAGGTCATGTCAATAGACAATAGGTGCAGAAGCAGACCATTCAGCCCCTCGAGTCTGCACCACCATTCTGAGATCATGGCTGATCATTCACTATCAATACCCAGTCCCTGCCTTGTCCCCATATCCCTTGATTCCCCTATCCATCAGATATCTATCTAGCTCCTTCTTGAAAGCATCCAGAGAATTGGCCTCCACCGTCTTCTGAGGCAGTGCATTCCACTCTAGAATTCTAGGTTCTCCAGGTTCTGCTTGCTGTTTTGGTCTGTAGGTGAGGAAGTGGTGTGGCTGATGGCTTAGTTCATTTTTGGCCAGTACGCCACTTCATGAGCTCTACTTTTACATTTTTCCTCACCAAGATGACCTTTGTGTATCTTCTGGAGCATTTCCTTGTGTCGTGACACTAGAATCACAAACCTGTTCCCATTGAAGGCCATGTCTTTCACTATGGATATTTCAGCTCTGCATGCCTAATAATCCTGAATACACATTGGACAGTCATTCTTAGCTGCTGGTCATCCTTTCCAAATTGTATCTTTCATTGTGTCTCTCTAGAATTTTCTTCCTCAGAGGCTGAAGATTTTCAATGTAGATGGATATTTGTTAAATAAACGGTGTTATGTTTGTTCTTAATATAGACACAATTTGCGTGGTTTATGTTAGAAAATTTTATTACTAAACTGTTGCTCAGCCCTATATGTGCACAACCCAGTCATTATTGTATCTTCCATTTCTGGGTGAACCTCTTACATTGCCCACTGGGAAGTGAAGTTATTTATTATGCACACATTAACAGATTTCTCTCCTTGAAAGAAAAATAAACACAATACTATGTCCTCATAAACCCACAAGGAACAATAATCCTTTCCAACAAAGATATCTTCATTCCATAGCTGGTTTCTTTTCCCTTTTTCCTGAATTTTCAACTATTCAACATCTCAACTTCAATTATAATGAGTAATCATAGTTCCTTATCCACTCAACAACTGTCAATCTGTCTCTGAGGTGGTTTAATGGTCCTCTTTGATCTGCTATTTGTTTCTTCAGGCGCATCGTTTGCTTTTGTTGTGTTAGTATTTGTGTCTTTCTGATCACTCTGCTCAACATGTTCATTTTTTACCTATGCTAACACCTTTAGTGTACTGACAGGTGACTCATCACAGCTATGGGTTGGAGCTTGTGGTTGTAGGTCCATGTGGTTCTTTCTCAACAATGTCCCTTGCTGCACATGGGTTTGGTAGGAATGTGAGCTACTTTTTCTTGCACATACCCATGCATGGACAATGCGCCAAAATCGTGATCTCAGAATCCAGTCTTGATATCTAGGCTTCAGGACTGGTAGATATTTCAGCCTTGTGATACTATTTCTGTTTTTCTTTCCCTTTCCCTTTGGTCAATTTGACCTTTTCTGCTCCTTTAGGTGTCAACAGGTTTTCACGCACTGGAAGGTTAATGTGTATGCATCGGCCCATCAGCATACAGGCTGGTGAAAGGCCTGTCTGCAGTGGTGTACTTCTGTAAATCTTTATATTTTTGTGGCAATCTTCTTGTCCGTCCTGCACTTTCTTCATGAGGCCCTTCACTACTTTGATTGAACTCTCTGCCTTGCTATTTCATTTTGGGTGATGTGGGCTTGAAGTTAAATGTCAAAACCCTCAAACGTTGGCAATGGACTCAAATATTCATCTCAAAAGTTGTGGACCATTGTCTGATAGCACTT
This sequence comes from Hypanus sabinus, assembly GCF_030144855.1. Classification (NCBI taxonomy): domain Eukaryota; kingdom Metazoa; phylum Chordata; class Chondrichthyes; order Myliobatiformes; family Dasyatidae; genus Hypanus; species Hypanus sabinus. Next base: position 52,790,540 of record NC_082727.1, read on the forward strand.
CATATGGAACTCCATGCTTCAGAAACACAGTTCTTAGGAAGGCGATGGCTGCATTGCTGGATGTTGATTGCAGTGTTGTAACCACTAGGTAGTTGGAATAGTAGTCTGATACAACAATATGACTCTTCCATTGACAATCAAACAAATCCACTCCCACTTTGAAGTACGGCTTGGCTGATACAGAGTGTGGATGTGGTGTAAATGGTTCTGCTTGCTGTTTTGGTCTGTAGGTGAGGAAGTGGTGTGGCTGATGGCTTAGTTCATTTTTGGCCAGTACACCACTTCATGAGCTCTACGTTTACATTTTTCCTCACCAAGATGACCTTTGTGTATCTTCTGGAGCATTTCCTTGTGTCATGACACTGGAATCACAAACCTGTTCCCATTGAAGGCCATGTCTTTCACTATGGATATTTCAGCTCTGCATGCCTAATAATCCTGAATACACATTGGACAGTCATTCTTAGCTGCTGGTCATCCTTTCCAAATTGTATCTTTCATTGTGTCTTCTCTCATTGTTTCATCTGCCACAGCTGATTTTTTAATCTGCTCTGTTCTCTCAGGAGATGCTGGAAAGGAGGTGACATAGGCCTGTATATCTTCATTAACATCTTGGTCACTCCTTTTTCTCATGCTGACTGCTCAAAACAGAGCATCAGCAGCAAACGTATATTTTCCTGGTGTGTAGATCATCTTCACATCATAGTTCTGCAACCTTATCAACATGCGCTGTATCCTCATGGGACAGTCATTCAGCAGTTGGACATAATTGAGACCAGTGATTTAGGTGTCTGTTGCCATCTTAAAAGTTTGTCCATAGATGTACATTTGGAACCTCTCTCATGCTGGCGAGAAGCTCTTTCTCTAACTGTGTATAGTCGGCTTCCGCACTTGTTAAAGCCCTTGTTGCCTCAGCCACAGTTTGCCATATGTCATCATGCTGCTGCTGTAGTACTGGTCGATGGGACGCATCAGTCGAGATCATAGTGCACCTTTCAGGGTCATAAAACTTCAGCACAGGCTCTTCAGTTATGACTCTTTTCATTGTCTGGAAACACTCTTTCCGTTCCTGAGACCAAATCCACTCATTATGCACCTAAGTGGTGCTGACACAATTGACAGCTGAGGGCTGAACTTAGCCAGTTAAGTCATCATCCCCAAGAAATGTCTCACCTCCTCTTTGTTTTGGACCTCTCCATGCTTTCAATGGCTGACATTTCTCTTTGGTCAGGCTCTACTCCCTCTTCAGATATGACATCTCCTACAGAGATCAATGTCTTAACACCAAACTCTCATTTCTCTTTACTTAATTTCAAATTGACGTCAAGCAAGTGTCTCTGTCGTGTATCATGTTCACCCTTGGTGGACCCCCAGATGATTATGTCATCCATCATGGTCTCTACACCAGATATCCCCTCAAAGATCATGTGCATGGTTTTGTAGTGTGGACAAATCCAGTATGGAAGCCAGAAAAAGTTATAGTTCTCCTGTGTTGTGTTGAAAGTGCAGAGTCTTGAACTTGCCTCATCAAGCTTCATCTGACAAAATCCAAATGACGTAACGAGCTTGCTAAATCACTTGGCATCTGCAAACCGGGACATGATCTCCTCCCACGTTGGCAATTTAAAATGCTCTCTCTTGATAGCGTTATTGAGATCTCTCAGGGCTAGTCATAACCACAATGTTTTATTTTCCTATTGTACAATGACTAGTGAGCTCACCAAATCTGTAGGTTTAATTTTCTGTGTGACATTCATCTGTTCCAGATGTGCTACTTCTTGCCCAAGTTTGTCTCTAAGTGAAAATGGAGCTTTCCTTAATGCAGGGGCAACCGGAGTCACTGTCTCATCCAGATTTTGTGCACACCAGGTAAGAATCCAAGCCCCTCAATGATATCTGAATACCCTTCCATGAGTTTTGTATAGTCAGCTTTGGTCTTCGAAGACACTATGAAAATACTTTTTACCAGGTAGAGCTCTTCACATGCACTCTGACCGAATATTAGCTGTAGTCTCTTTTCTACAATCAGTCGTGTGACTTGAAGTGCTGCCCTCGTGCTTTAAGGCCGCTCAACAGCCCCTTTTACTGGAACATCCGGTCACTTTTAAGTTCACTGCTCAAACTTTGCTCTTTATTGTGAGAGTCTTGCAATCATCCTTGGATAACAGATTTATTTGTACTCTGGTGTCAAGCTTGAATGGAATTAATGTCTCATTCACAGTCACAAGAATGACCCATTCTGTTTTATCAGCACCAACAGTCTGTAAAGAATCTCATAGGATTCTTCTATTTCCTTATCAACCATGTGCACCTTTCTCTTAGTGAATCAGGAACAGCATGCTCTCCCACCTGCTGGCCAACTTCTCTCTATCTGCACTTTCTGTTCATACTTTTTGTACTTACACAGTCTCTTCCTCAATCACACATGGTATTCGTCTACTTTCTGTGTTTAGATCTCACGCTGTCTTCTGACACCTTGTTAAGTTCTTAATAAAGTCAAACTTGGCGTGGGCTTACTTTAAAACATTTTATCCTGAACTGCCGCTCAATCCTGTGCGCGCACAACCCGGTCATCATCATAACTTCCAGTTCCGGGTGAACCCCTCGCATTGCCTACTGGGAATTGAAGTTCTTTATAATTGAATTGAATTGACTTTATTTCTTAATCCTTCACATTCATGAGGAGTTAAAAATCTGTAAGTTATGTCTCCGTCTGAATGTGTAATGTGCAATTTATAGTAATTTGTAATAAGTAGTATGTATAACAGGACAGTCAATATAGCATAGAAATACAATTGTGTCAGCATGCATTAATCATTTGACAGCTGGTGGAAGAAACTGTCCTGGTGTCTGTTGGTCCTGACTTTAATGCTTCAGTATCATTTCCCGTATGGTAGCAGCTGGAAAAGTTTGTGGTTGGGGTGATTTTGGTCTTCAATTATCCTTCCGCCCTTTTTTACACACCTGCCTCTGTAAATGCCCGGAATAGAGGGAAGCGCACATCTTCAGATGCGCTGGGCTGTCCGCACTACTCTTTGCAGAACGTGTCGGTAGGTGAATTGTATAATGGGCATACAGTATAATAACACAAAGGAAATAAGGCAGGAGTTACAGCCAGATCAGTCATGACCTTACTAAATGGGAGAGCAGCCTTGAGCGGCCACATGGGCTAATTAGCTGTTTTTGTGCGTGTGTAACTAAAATGTATTTGGTTCTTAAGTCCTGTTGCACCACCAAAGCAATTTAGATGTAGTAAGGTTTCATTGAGGGAATGTATATAATCCACTGTGACCTGAGTAGCTGTCAGAGCCACGATGTCAGTGCAGTCATCATTAGACAGTATTCTGCAGGGTTCAGCAGTATTAGAGTTGCTTAATCACTGGCAGAGTATGAAAAGATCTCTGGTGAGTGCCACACCGAGGCTGGGTAGATGGGAGGATGGGGTACTGCACCTCTTGTTGGAATGCAGTCTGAGAATATGAAGGCCTGCAGAGAGATGGGCTGGGTTTGTGACTGTGGGAGCAAGCAAGTGGTCAAAGGAAGAAGAAATGAAAGGTGACATGACAAGCATTTCCACTTTCATTCAGCGGATGTTCTATAGTGTTACTCAATAACTTGCTTCCTGTTTGAGATTTGTGTTCTTGCGACTCTTGCTATTTGGTAGACTTGGCTGATTTGGCTGCGATTTTCTCGACCCAAATACTGATTTCAGACTTTGTGGCATAGGTGTGCAGTATTTTGTACAAGTTTAATTGATAAATGTAAAACTTATATTGAAAATGCATAACTGACACAATGGAAAATGCTAATCGGTCATTAGTTCACCCAGTTGTTTTTGGGTGTGTGAATGTTGCTGATATAGCTATTCTCTTCACAAGGTGTCTGTATTTTGCTGTTCTGTGCTTCTGGAGAATTGAAATGTTAATCTTTCTGCTTTCTGTATGCCTGGCCAGGAGTAATAGAGACATAGAAAATGACAACACAGAAACAGGTCTTAGTTAATGCCTAACCTTTTAAATTGCCTAGATCCAATGGCCAGCACCCGGACCAAGACTTCCATATCTTTTCCATCCATATACCTATCCAAACTTCTCTAAAAAATTGAAATCAAAATCACATCCACCACTTGTACCGGCAGCTTGCTCCACACTCTCATCCCCCTTTGAGTGAAGAAGTTTCCCCCCATGTTTTCCTCAAACAATTCACCCTTCAAGCTTAACCCCTGACCTCCAGTTGTAGTCCTACTTAACTTCAGTGGAAAAAGCCTGCTTGAATTTACCCTATCTATATTCCTCATAATTTTGTATCCCTCTATCAAATCTCCCCTACATTCTAGGAAATAGAGTTATAACCTATTCAATCTTCCCTTTTCACTCAGGGCCTCCAGTCCTGAAAAAATGGCTGTAAGTTTTCTCAGTACTCTTTCAATCTTATTTACATCTTTCCTATAGTAGATGACCCAAAGTGCACACAATACTCCAAATTAGGCCTCACCAACATCTTATACAATTTCAACATAACATCCCAACTCCTGTACTCAATACTTAGAACTATGAAGGCCAATATTTCAAGACTTTCTTTACAGCCCTATCTACCTGTGATGCCACAGGTCACAGTTGGGATGGCCATTATAAAGGAGGGGGAGGGAGTAGTGCGATCAGGGGCCAAAGATGGTGGTTGGACAGAGTGGGGTAAAGACATGTTACATCTGGCTATTTTTATGGTGTACAATATTCCCACTAATTTGCACTGAGCAGTGTGTGCAAAAATCTTGTGCTGTACAATTTTTTTGCTCAGTGACAACAATATGTGCACACTGAATAATTTCTATTGCAAACTCCATGTTGTAAACACCATACCTATCAGAAACTGGAAAACGAAATGTGATTGTGTACAATCATAAAATTACTTAACATGCCAACAAGATAGAGGGTGACAACCTTTTGTGCTCAATTTAAATTTCTTCGTGCGCTAGTAGCAAAAGATGTGTGTGCATGCACATGCACACATCTTAGAGGGAACTTTGATGGTCTAGTGATTTCACGTGCATATTGTGAGTTTTGAGATGGTTTGCCATGCCAGACTTGTGAATGAAAAACTTTCTTTGCAAAGGCACTAGATATCCTTTCATTTGTAAGAAATAGAAGTATGAGCAAGCTATGTGGCTCCATGTGTTTATCCTTCCGTTTAACAAGATCGCAGCTGACCATAAGCCTTTTTCAGGCTTTTATCAGAATCCTTCAGCATCCAAATATATATTCAGTAACATCTTTAAATTGACTCAGCAAGTGAGCAAAGCTGCAGTACTCAGAACTTCAAGTTTACGTTCAAGTTTAATTGACATTCATTCATACACAAATATACAACTAAATGAAACAGCTTACCTCCAGAGCCAAGGCGAAAAACACATAGCACGCAGCACTGGCAGTTATGACAGCACACATAGTCACAAAAAATAATATTAGCAAAAATCCCAGAGTGGCCTGGCCTGAAGATTGATGGTGCATGGGATGTTGTCCTGCAGCCATGTTTCTGCAAGAATATCACTTACTCAGGAGTTGCTCATCTCGCCCTGGTCAGCACGCAAAGGCAAATCAGCAAATCTGTAGAGAATTCTGCAATGTTTTTCTGAAAAAGAGGAGGAATTTCCCTTTCTCTCATTCCTAAAAGTCTACCAGCTTAACTTCTTCAGTTTGACACCGAGCTTCCCAAACTTTTTTAAGCCATGGATCCCTACCATTCACTAAGAGGTCCATGGACCCCAGGCTGGGCACCCCTGAGGTAGAGGAATGAAAAGTCTCAACGTTTACTCCGTCAATCTGTTTCAGACCCATTAATGAAAATATCTCTCACTCTTCTAAGGTCCACTGAATATAGTTCAAATTCAAGTTTCATTGTCATTCATGGTCAGGGTATTAGGGTCTGAGGCGATCAACAGCTCACTGCTCCATGATCTTTACCTGGCTCTGTGCTGAACTACGGGTCTCGGACTCTCTTTGTGGACTTCAGTTCAGAATGCTATTTGCTTGTGGTTATCATTTGCATGATTTTTTTTTCTTTCCTCTGCACATTGGGTGTGTGATGTCCTTTTTTGAATGGGTTCTTTTGAGTTTCTTTCTTTTCTGGCTGCCTGTTAGCAGACTGTTAGGAAATCTCAAGACTATATAGACAATAGACAATAGGTGCAGAAGTAGACCATTCGGCCCCTCGAGTCTGCACCGCCATTCTGAGATCATGGCTGATCATTCACTATCAATACCCAGTCCCTGCCTTGTCCCCATATCTCTTGATTCCCCTATCCATCAGATATCTATCTAGCTCCTTCCTGAAAGCATCCAGAGAATTGGCCTCCACCGTTTTCCCAGGCAGTGCATTCCACACCTCCACAACTCTCTGGGAGAAGAAGCTCTTCCTCAACTCTGTTTTAAATAACTGACCTCTTATTCTTAATCCATGCCCTCTGGTACTGGACTCTCCCAACATCTGGAACATATTTCCTGCCTCAATCCTATCAAATCCTTTAATTATCTTAAACGTTTCAATCAGATACCCTCTCAATTTCCTCAATTCCAGCGTGTACAAGCCCAATCTCTCCAATCTCTCTGCGTAAGACAGCCCTGCCATCCCAGGAATCAACCTAGTGAATCTACGCTGCACTTCCTTAATTGCCAGAATGTCCTTCCTTAAAGCTGGAGACCAAAACTGTACACAATATTCCAGGTGTGGTCTCACCAGGGCCCTGTACAAATGCAAAAGGACATCCTTGCTCTTGTATTCAATTCCCCTTGTAACAAAGGCCAACATTCCATTTGCCCTCTTCACTGCCTGTTGCACTTGCTCATTCACCTTCATTGACTGGTGAACTAGGACTCCTAGGTCTCTTTGCATTTCTCCCTTACCTAACTCTACACCGTTCAGACAATACTCTGCCCTCTTGTTCCTGCTTCCAAAGTGGATAACTTCACATTTATTCACATTGAATGACATCTGCCAAGTATCTGCCCACTCACCTAGCCTATCCAAGTCTCCCTGTATTCTCCTAAATTCCTCTTCGCATGTCACACTGCCACCCAGTTTAGTATCATCAGCAAACTTGCTGATATAGTTTTCAATGCCCTCATCTAAACCGTTGACATAAATCGTAAAGAGCTGTGGTCCCAATACAGAGCCCTGTGGTACCCCACTAGTCACCTCCAGCCAGTCCGAGAAACACCCATTCACTGCTACCCTTTGCTTTCTATAGAAACACCCATTCACTGCTACCCTTTGCTTTCTATATAATCTATACATACTTTGATGATAAAAGTACATTGAACCATACATGAATATCAATGACTACAGCCAAGTGAAACAGTGTTTTTCTCAAATTTTAGACCAATTTTATTCAAATTCTCTTTTAGCAAAATACAAGAAATAATCTCGTGAATGGGGTTCACACTGCATATAGTACTCCAAATAATGTACTCATAAACCCTGTGCAATCTCAGCCAGACTTTCTTTATCTCTTTGCAATAGAGACTAATAGACAGCTTGCCTTCCTAAATCCTGTAGTACCTATGTATTTACTCCCTACGTCACACAGGTTTCTGTTTTTCACATTTACAAGCTTCTTGCTGTTTAAAGTATATATTATTTACTTTTTCCTATTTTTCATATTTTCTCACATTATTCTCTAGCTATCAATTGATGTCCCCCTACAATCTACTTAAAACCATAGCTCAGATCCCCCGTTAGTTTTCTGTCAACAGCTAACATATTATTTTCAACAAACAAGAGATTCTGCAAATGCTGGAAATCCAGAGTATCACACACAAAATAATGGAGGAACTCAGCAGGTCAGGCAGCAGCTATGGAAAGAAATAAAGTGTAGATGTTTTGGGTCATTAGGATCACATATTATTACCCTTTTCTCGATGGCATTAACTGTAAACTGTGAGTTGTTATGACTCAGAACTTGTGCCTGTGGCACTCACCCAAGCTGAAAGCAATTTTTAAAATCTCTGTTCAAGAATTGGAGGCACAGTTTTAAACTTCTGTGTTACATGAAGCATAAGAGAATAAGATTGTTTAGGAAGTAGTTCGCCTGAAACTGAACAGCTTGTGTGGGTGATGAAAATAGAACTGATATGGAGTTCAAAGAAGAATTGCATCACTCGTGAGAAAGAAGTTGCAGGGGTATGGGTATAAAGTAAGGAAGTGGGACAGATAGGATGGTAAGAGATGAAGCTGATAAGGTCTGGAAGGGCTGAATGGCTTTCTTCGGTATTGCTTGAAGATTATTTATTTAATTAGCAATACAGTGTGGAATAGGCCATTCTGGTTCTTTGAGCAACGCCACCCCAGCAACCCCTGACAAACCTGACTAACCCTACCTGAATTATGGGACCATTTGCAATGTCCAATTAGCCTACCCACTATACCTTTGGATTGTGGGAGGGTAAACCCACGCATTCCATGGGGACGACGTACAGATGCCCCTTATAGAACGGCGCTGGAATTGAAATCCAAGCTTTGGAATGCTCTGGGTTGTAACTTTCTGTGTATCCATGCTAAAATGTTAACCCAGCTCCATCAGACTAACTTTATACTGCATTGGGCTGATACTGCACTGTACTATAGCATAGGGTATCTCCATGACAGTGGAAGGACACCCAGAATGGTTCAGACAGAACTCCAGCAGCTATGCTTGTAAGGACTGGATGGAACTCAGAGCACAGAGACTATCATCAACATTGCAGGGCTTTTTTTAACCCACTGTGTATTTTGAAACGTTGCACATGGAATTCAAGGGTAAAGGTGGGAAGGATCTGAATCAGACAAATGAATTATGATGATAAGCTCTGATGAAATATCAACATAACTAGCCAATAATATAAAAGAGGATACCATCTTCTGCAATGTCCGCCACAAGTAGGAATTCCCGGTAAACAAGCATTTTAATTCCCATTCCCATTCCTGTTCCAACCTATTGATCCATGTCCTCCTCTAGTACCAAGACGAGGCCATCCTCAAGTATATTCCATCAGGGTATCCTCCAAACTGATGGTATGAATATTGATTTCTACTTCTGATGACAGAAGCTCCCCACGCTGACCTTTTGCTTCTTCTCACCTGCCTTTAACTTCTACTGGATTCTGTCCTTCCTCCCTTTCTCCTGTTGTCCACTCTCCTCTCCTTGTTTTTCTCCAGTCCTGGACCTTTTCCACCCACCTGGCTTCATCTATCACCTTCCATCCAGCCACTTTCCTCTCCCTGAACCTTTTAATTCATGCATTTCCCTCCTCAGCCTGAAACATCAACTGTTTACTCCTCTCCATAGATGCTGCTTGAGTTCCTGAGTTCCTCCAGCATTTTGTGTGTGTTGCTTTGGATTTCTAGCATCTCAGATTTTTTTTAGATTTTTTCAGATGTATGAAGAGAAAAAGAGGCGAGTGTGGATGTTGAACCATTGGAAAATGACGCTGGAGAGGCAGTAATGGGAGACAAGGAGATGGCAGATGAATTTACGGAATATTCTGCATCCATCTTCACTGTAGAAAACAGTAGCAGTATATCAGAAATTCAAGAGTGTGTGGGGCAGAAGTGAGTGTAGTTGCTATTACTTAGGCGCTTGGAAAGCTGATGCTTCTGAAGGTCATCAGGGCCAGACAGAATACACTCAGAGTTCTGAAGGAAGTAGCTGAACAGATTGTGGAGACATTAGTTATGACCTTTCAAGAATCATGAAGTTCTGGAAAGGTTTCAGAGGACTGGAAAACTGTAAATCTCACTCCACTCTTTCAGAAAGGAAGGAAGCAGAATAAAGGAAAATGCAGTTTAGTTAACCAGACTTCAGTGTTTGTGAAATTGTAAGTGTCTATTATTAAGGCTGAGGTTTTGGGGTACTTGGAGGCATATGATAAAGTAGGCCAAAGTAAGCATGGTTTTCTCAAGGGAAAATCTTGCCTGACAAATCTGTTGGAATTCTTTGAGGAAATAACAGCTGAGATACACAAAGGAGAGCCAGTAGATATTGTTTACTTGGATTTTCAGAAGGCCTTTGACAAGACCTTGATGAGGCAGGAGACTGTTTAACAAGATAAGAGCCCATGGTTTTACGGGAAAGTTACAATCATGGATAAAAGATAGGCCGAGTGGCAAGATACAAAGAGTAGGAATAGAGGGGACCTATTTTGTTTGACTGCCAGTGACAAGTGTTGCTCTGTGGCTGCCGATATTGGGGCTACTTCTTTTCACATTTTATGTTGACAATTTGGATAATGGAATTGATGGCTTTGAGGCCAAGTTTACAGACAATATGAAGATAGACAGAGGAGCAGATAGTGTTGAGGAAGCAGGTTGTCTGCAGACGGACTTGGATTGGAGAACGGACAAAGAAGTGTAGATGGAATTTAGTGTAGGGAATTTGGTAGAAAAATAAAGGTGTAGAATATTTTCTTATTGGGGCAAATTCCAAAAATCAGAAGTGCAAAGGGACTTGGAAGTCTAGGTATAGAATTCCCTAAAAGATAACTTACAGGTTGAGTTAGCACTAAGGAATGCAAATGTAATGTTAGCATTCATTTTGAGAGGTCTAGAACATATAAGCAAGGATGTAATGCTGATACTTTATAAAGTATTGGTGAGACTGTACTTGGAGTATTATGAGCAGTTTTGGAATTTAAGAAAAGATATACCATGCTTGGAACGGGTCCAAATGAGGTTCATGAGAATGATTCCAGGAATGAAAGATTTAACGTAAGAGAAGCCTTTGGTGGTTCTGGGTCTGTACTCGTTGGAGTTTAGAAGAATGAGAAAGGATCTCATTGAAACCTATTAAAACCTATTGAAAGGCCTAGATAGAGTGGATGTGGAGAGGATGTTTCCAATAGGGTGAGTCTAGGACCAGAGGGCATAGCCTCACAATAGAACGACGTCCCTTTAGAACAGAGATGAGAAGGAATTTCTTTAGCCAGTGAGTGGTGAATCTATGGAATTCATTGTCAAGGAGGTTGATAGGTTCTTGATTAGTCAGGCTGTCAAATGTTACAGGGGAAGGGAGAAAAATGGTGGAGTTGAGCGGGATCATAAATCAGCCATGTTGGAATGGCAGAGCTACACAAAAGGGTTCCTGTGTCTTATGATCTTAAATGAGCTCATGTAGAAAGGAAACAGAGTTAAAGTGAAACAAGGATCTAATTATGCAGAAATGGTAGTACAAAGGATGTGACAGCATTGTGAAAACAGGATGCCAAGTTACTCTGCATAAACCAAACCTTCAGAAAGGTGATAGAGACATTAAACTGGCTGCTCTCCTGACCTGAAATCTTATCCAACATTTAGATGAAGTCATCAGGACTTCCACAATTCCAGAATTCTCAGGTTCATCATCCAGTACCAGATACCTTAAACTTCCTCTGCATTACAAAGGCCCATGTAATCAAATTTATCAGGCTGCCGTTTCATGTGCAAGACAGTTTTTCTTGGGGGGGGGGGCACGATGGAAATATTTTAGAAGCCAACATTCTGACTTGAGCAATTGATCATGTAGAGTCTGATAAGGAAATTTTCTCAGACAAAATTCCTGTCCAGGATAATAAGTGTTAGGGTCAGTATTGATTTGGATTTATTTAGAGTCGGTTTCCCTAAGTTGCAATAAATTAAATTAAGTGAGTTAGCAGTGGAAATAGTCAGACTAACGAGAAAATTAGAAAATTATTTCCCCTTATTCTATTATTCTTCTTCTTAACAACAGGTCAGAAACACCAATTATATTGGTTTACACATTAGATCAAAACAGATACAGAAAGAATTGTGAAATTGTTATTGGAGAACCCTTTTTTGTTTCCTTGAAAGTGAGCTTCAACTTCATCACTTTCAAAGTGCTTTATATTTGCAGTGCAGTTATGTACAAAATGTGACAAGCCAACCATGATAATGTTAGCATTTCTTTCAAAAGGACTGGAATATAAAATCAAGGATGTAATGTTGAGACTTTACAAAGCATTGGTGAGGCCTCATTTGGAATATTGAGAGCAGTATTGGGCCTCTTATCGTAGAAAGGATGTGCTGAAACTGGAGAGTGTTCAAAGGAGATTCACAAAAATCATTTCAGGATTGAATGGTTTGCCATATAAAGAGTGTTTGATAGCTCTGGGCCTGTATTCGCTGGAATTCAGAAGAATGAGAGGTAACCTCATTGAAACCTATCAAATCATGAAAGGCCTTGATAGAGTGGATGTGGAGAGGGTTTTTCCTAAGGTGGGAAAGTCTCAGACCAGAGGATACAGCCTCAGAATAGAGGGGCGTCATTTTAGAATGGAGATAAGGAGGAATTTCCTTAGCCAAAGAGTGGTGAATCTGTGAAATTCTTTGCCACAGGCAGCTGTGGAGGCCAACTGTTTATGCATACTTAAGGCAGAAGTTGATTGGTTAGAACATGGAGAGAAGGCAGGAGACTGGTGTTGAGAGGAAAATTGGATCAGCCATGATAAAATGGCAGAGCAGACTTGATGGGCAAATGACCCAATTCTGTTCCTATATCTTATGGTCTTATCAATCTCCTTCAACCAACAACCTTAAGTTGTAATGTTGATTGAGGAATAAATATTATACAGATACAATTCAAGTTCAATTGTCATTCAACCATTATAAATGTCCATGAATGCAGCCGAACAAAGCAGTGTTACTCCAGGGCCAAGGTGCAAAACACAGTACTGAAAGTCCTACAAAGCACAAGGCATATATTATACACATATGACAGCAAGCACACATAAGAGATCAGCAAATCAGTGGGGTGGCATGGTAGCGTAGGGTGGTTAGCTTTACAGTATCAGTGACTCAGGTTCAATTCCCAACACTGCCTGTACAAACTACCCGTGACCGCGTGGGATTTCCTTTGGGTGCTCCAGTACCGGTTGGTAAGTTAGTTGGTCGCTGTAAATTTTCCCATGATTAGGCTAGGATTAAATCAAAAGATTGGTCAGCAGCTTGGATCGAAGAGTTGGAAATGCCTATTTTGCACTGTCTGTCAATAAAAATATGAAAAAATATATAGTCACACACAAAATCAATATAGTCCAAGATCCTCAGTCCAGGAATGTTGCAGTAGGCGACTCAGGCACTAGAACCCATTTTTCTTGTGTTTGTTATATTTTACAAATTTTACACAGCACAATTCATAAACAATTATTAACAATCCAAAAAATAAACAAGGCATCATAATGTTGTTAAAAGTTACATTAAAAATGCCCTAAAATAAGGAAATGTTTCCCTTGCAGCTACTCTGGGCTTTTGCAATGAATGGAAAAACTGAACTGGCACCAGCTGAATATCTCACAGGCAGCATGCATGAAAATGGCTATGGATAGTACATTTGAGTCATTGGCAATTACACACAGTTGCACAAGAACCCCTGAACTTCCATAGCGATAAGAGGTGAATGCAGAAGTAAACATCAAAGTAAATTTAGAACAAATTGTTCTTAGAACTGTGGCTTATTTGTGGAAATATCAATCATTGTATTATCATGATAACTCATTTTAATTGCTGTCTTGATCTTCCTTTTACCTACTACTCTTTTTTCAGTGGTTTCAAAGGTACATTTAATGTCAGAGAAATGTATAGAATATACATCCTGAAATGCTTTTTCTTCACAAACATCCACAAAAAACAGAGGAGTGCCCCCAAAGAATGAATGACAGTTGGATGTTAAATGACGATTGTCAACTAAATGAACCCCAAAGCACCCACCCCCCAGCTCTCCCCCCCCCCCCCACGTGATTCGTTGTTTCAAGCTTTTTCTTTGTATTCCCTTTACTCTTTTTTTCTAAGTTTTGGTCTTTCAGTCCTTCTCTGTGATCCTTTCCATTGTCTTTGTTTCCTCATAATTTTTCATTCCATCCGATTTGCTTCTGCTTCCATGCTGTTTCTCTTTCCATGTTCTGTACAGCTGTTGTGAGTGAAAATGATGGTCTCCTTCGTGCTAGAAATTTGACCTTGGGAGGAGGTACAGGAGCTTGAAGACCCACACTCGGCATTTTCAGAAGTGCTTCTTACCCTCTCCTCCAAGAGGTCTGTACCCTGACATTGGGTTTGGAGGATTGCGTGTCTCAGTGATCTGGAGAGCTATGTTGGCTGGGGTCAGGGCTTTATGCTTTGGCTCTTGGTAGGGTCACCCATGTCAAACAGGTCAAAGGTAGAGGCCAGACTAAGAGTGGTCCACCAGTCCTCCAGGTTCAGGGGTTCAGCTCTGTGCTAACAACAGTTCTCAAATGGCAGGGTTAGGCAACTGTGGCTGACAAGGGAAGTTAAAGAGTCCATGATGGTAGAGGCAGGTTCGGTATTGTCATTTAAAGTAAAATTGGATAGGTATATGGACAGGAAAGGAATGGAGGGATATGGCCTGAGTGTGGGTCAGTGGGACTAGGTGAATGTAAGCGTCAGTATGGACTAGAAGGGCCGAGATGGCCAGTTTCCATGCTGTAATTGTTATATGGTTATATAAAAGCCAAGGAAAGAGCATATCATGTAGCAAAGTAAGTGGGAATTTGGATGGTTGGAAAGCTTTTAAAATCCAACAAAGGACAACTAAAAATGCTATAAGAAGGGATAAGATGAAAAATGTGGGCAAACTAGCCAATAATATAAAGCAGGATACTAGAAGTTTTTTTCAGTTATATAAAGAGTAAAAGGGAGGTGAGAGTTGACATCGAACCACTGGAAAATGATCCTCGTGATGTAGTAATGGGGGAGGAAAAAATTGCAGAAGAACTTAATGAGTACTTTGCATCAGTGTTCACTGTGGAAGACACTAGCAGTGTGCCAGAGGTCCATGAGTGTCAGGGAGCAGGAGTGAGTGTCATTGCTATTACAAAGGAAAAAGTGCTAGGCAAACTCAAAGGTCTTAAGGTAAGTAAGTCACCTAGACAAGATGGACTACGTCCCAGAGTCCTGAGAGAGGTTGCTGAAGAGATAACAGATGCATTGGTTTTTCATAATTTTTCAACAATCACTTGATTCTGGCATGGTCCTGGAGGACTGGAAAATTGCAAATGTCACTCCACCCAGAGGAAGGTAAAAGAAAGGAAATTATAGTCCAGTTAGCCTAACTTTAGTGGTTGGGAAAGTGTTGGGAGTCTATTATTAAGGATGACTAAGAGACTAATGCAAAAATAAGTCAAAGTCAGCATATTTTCGGTAAAGGGAAATCTTGCCTGACAAATCTGTAAGAGTTCTTTGAGGAATTAACAAGCAGGATGGATAAAGGAGAGGTAGTGGATGTCACTTACTTGGATTTTCTGAAGGCATTTGATAAGGTGCCACATATGAGGCTGCTTAACAAGATAAAATCCTATGATGTTACACAAAAAATACTGACATGAATAGTAGAATGGCTGGCAGGCAGGAGACAGTGAGTGGGAATAAAGGGGGCCTTTCTGACTAGTGGTGTTCGTCAGGGATCTGTATTGGGACCACTACTTTTCACATTGTTTGTCAGTGACTTAGATCATGGAATTGATGGCTTTGTGGCAAAGTTTGCAGATGATACAAAGATAGGTGGAGGGGTAGGTAGTGCTGAGGAAGCAATGTGATTACAGCAGGACTTAGATAAATTGGTAGAATGGGCAAAAAGTGGCAGGTGGAACACAATGCTGGGAAATGTAAGATAATGCATTTTGGTAAAAGGAATAATAGTGCAGACTATTAGGTAAATGGGGAGAAAACTGAAACATCAGAGGTGCAGAGGGACTTAGGAGTCCTCGTGTAAGACTCCCAGAAGATTAGTTTACAGGTTGAGTCTGTGGTTAAAAAAAAGCAAATGCAGTGTTGGAATTATTTCAAGGGGAATAGAACATAAAAGCAAAGAGATAATGCTGAGGCTTTATAAGACATTGGTCAGGCTGCACTTGGAGTATTGTCAACAGTTTGGATCCCATATCTCAGAAAGGACGTGTTGACATTGGAGGGAGTCCAGAGAAGTTTCACAAGGTCGACTCTGGGAGTGCAGAGGAATCTATTGGATGTTGAAAGGAATAGAAAATGTGGACGTAGAAAGGATGTTTCCTATGTTGGGGGTATCCAGCCTCAAAATTGAGGGGCAGCCCTTTAGAACAGAGGTAAGGAGGAACTCTTTAGTGAGAGAGTAGTGAATCTGTGGAAGGCTCTGTCACAGACTGTGGTTGATGTCAAGTCCTTGGGTATACTTATAGTGGAAGGTGATAGTTTCCTGATTGGTCAGGGCATCAAAGGATATGGCGAGAAGGCAGGTTTATGGAGTTGAGTGGAATGTGGATTCAGCGATGATGAAACGGCGGAGTAGATTCAATGGGTTGAATGGTCTAATTCTGCTCCTATGTTTTATGGTCTTAACCGTGACCGGTCAAACAAAACTGTTAAGAAGCAGCAATGAAAAATCTTTCTGCATCTGAATGTGACGATGTTCCTGAGTCTCCACCCAGGACCTGCATGACTGACAATAGTGAATTTTGAGAGAATGCTACTGACATGATGAAGGGAATTTTGAATGCCATCAGAGATGAAGGACCTACATTGCTGCCCTAATTATGTTTTTCCTTCTGCCATCAGATTCTGAGCTGTCCATGACCCCATGAAGACTAACTCTATTTATATATCTACCTTTCTATCTATCAGTTTGATTATTGTATTTATTTATGTCATAATTCATAGTAATTTGTTATGCCCGCACAATATTGCTGCTACAAAACAAATTTCACAACTTATGTCAGTGACAATAAATCTGATTCTAATTCTGAAATTTTTCTACTGCATTTAATTATTTATTATTATTATTGCAGATATATATTTTCCCCCCTTATTTCATAATGAAGTTCCCTTGTTTGAAGCTCTCCCACTGGTGGAAACATCTCAACATCTCTCATGTCAAGCCCTGTTAGATTGTTATATATTTCAATAACATCACTCATTCCTCTAAACTTCATGTATACAGGTCTAAGCTTTTTAGTTGTTCATGATAGGACTCCTTTCCTCCTTTCCTATAGACCAATGAATCTTTTCTGGTCTCCATTGTGGGAATATCCTTTCTGAAATAAGATGACCACCACAACATACAGCCCTCACAAACACTTTGTACACTTATAACAATCCTTTTCTATTTCTAAACTCCATCCTCCTAGCAATAGAGAACAATGTGCTACTTGCCTTTCTAATTATAAGTTTTGCATGCACAGTAACTGGTTGTGTTTTATGCATAAGACTACCAAGTGTCAAATGGCTTAATCAATATCCTCACTCCCAAGCTAAATAACAACTATTGCTTAAGCCATCAGACTTCCAGAAATAATACCCAATAACATTGCAAAGAGACACTCCTGTTTGAAGATTGCCCACCATCGTCCTAAATGACATGCGGAACAAGACAAGGTCCTCAAAATGGTTCCAGTGTCCAATTCTTTGCATGGACACTGGATTCCACCACTAGTCCCCACCTAAAGGGAAAATACAACCCGCTTTAAAATTCAGATTAGTTCATTGTCATGTATTGTCACATACCTATAGCTAGGGTGCCTAAGACTTTTGCACAGTATAGTATTTGTCATCGTGGAACAGTGAGCAAGTTTGTAAATCTGATGGGAGCAAAGGATGTTGGGAATGATGAGAGTGGAGCACCGTGGGATGTTGTGGGACAGATGGCAGAGAATGAGTGTGGCTTATGATTGGTTGTGCTATTAATTCTGTATTGATGACATCACAGTTTGAAGAAGGCATCTGATAAGTAATAAGGAATCTACCAGAGTCAAACTATCACTTCAGAAGTAAGTGATAGTAAATTAGCGGACCACTTCATCGAGCACCTCCACACCATCCACCACAAGTGGGACTTCCCAGCAGCCAAACATTTCAATTCTGATTCTTATTCCTGTTCTGACATGTCGATCTATGGTCTCCTCTTATGCTAAGATGGGGCCACCCTCAGGGTGGAGAAGCGTCACCTTATATTCCATCTGGGTACCCTCCAAACTGAAGGCATCAATATCAATATCTTCCGAACAAATTTCCCCCCTTCCTCTATTCCCCACACTGACATTTCACTTCTCTCACCTGCCTATTACTTCCTCCAGGGTCCCCTCCTCCTTCCCTTTCTCCTATGGTCCACTGTCCTCTCCTGTCAGATTCTTTCTTCTCCAGCCCTTGACCTTTCCCATCTACCTGGCTTCACCTCTCACCTTCCAGCCAGTCTCTTTTCCCTATCCCACCTTTTTGTTCAGGCATCTTTCCCCTTCTTTCTCAGTCCTGAAGAAGTATCTTAGCCTGAAACATCAGCTGTTTACTTTTCCACAGATGATGCCTGACCTGCTGAATTCCTCCAGCATTTTGTCTGTGCAGCTTTGGTAGTAAAGGCAATAATTGAACACAAGTTTTAGCAATTTCAGAGAAAAAAAATAGATCTGTCGGCTGATTCCAACCACCTCAGGCTGTTGGTTATGAGTTCTGTGTTCCAGATGTGGGACAGAAGTCATTGGCTCCACATGAATCAGCATGTGTAATATCTGATCTAATGTGAAGCCTGTTGAAGAGTCCTTGCTTTTACCGAAGAAAAAACAACTTTTCATTCTGATTGCTGCTGCTTTGTCCTACTTGGCGTAGCATTGTTAGGTTGGTGGTCATGTCCGATAACTTATGGTGGGAAACTCATCATTTTCTTTTCCATAGATGCTGCCTGGCCTCTTCCAGCATTTTCTGTGTGTTTCTTGGATTTCCAGCATCTGTAGGTATCCTCGTCTTTGAACTCATCATCCTGGAACTTTCATTGTTAGTTTAACTTGAATTTATTGTTTTAAATGTAATGATTAGCAGCAGATATTAACCATAAATGAAAATTACAAAATGGCACTTACAGATTGAATGTCCCCTATTCTTCCAAACCAAAATCCTTTCATATAGACCAGCTCAAATTATCTTGGTTAGAAAATCTAAACTTCAGTTTTCAAAGGCTACTGGCATTGTTTGGAGCAACAGTGTTCTTCATTCTATTTCCTTATTTGTGCAGACTTCTGTGATGTGCAAAGTTCTGATCTTTGCTGCCTGGCATCTCCCTCTGTCCACACATAAAAAGTTAGAACTTTTTTGAGGCCAGCCTTTGGTCAGGGTCGACCATGGATATTGCATCTCAGCTGTATATGTGACATGCAGACTAGGGCAGCACGTTATGGAGAGCAAACTGTTGCTCATGTAGCAGGCTCCCACTTTACGCAGCTGATAAATCCAAAGGAATGGCAGAGGCTGATACAGATTGGCATCAGTGATGTTGCAGAGTTTCCAGTCAGCATTGAACTCAACATGGAACAGCCTTAGGACCCCAGCTCCGGATCTTTCCTTGGAGTTTACTCCCAAAGTCTTCCCCACGACTGGGTATTGCCTCAAAGCAGTGGAGGTCTGAGATTAGAATTTCCCTTCTCCTAGATGAACTGCCAAGTGGCCGACAAGCCCCATCTGCCTGAAGTGACTGGTTTTAAGGTGCCAGTAACCTGCCTTTACCCCTTCTCCTGTTGGTAGAAACAATTCCGCTGGGCTTGGTAATTAAGCCATATGTGAAGGCCGGGAGCTGGACTTGGTTGTCAGAGGCTATTTGAGACACACCCATTGGGAGCATTTAATAGGTAGTGGGAGCTTATCCCTACTATCACTTCCAGCTATAACAAACTTAAGAAACCTGGTTTGAACTACCTGGAAGATATAGAACATGGTCACAAGTGTTGTTTAAGTTCTTGAAAATCTTTGCAGCAGTGTGTAAGCACTGTTTGCAATTTGCTCTCATCCATTTTAGATTTTCCAAAGGAAAATGCAAATCTAATAATTACACATAAAGGATCTGTGAACTCCAAGCACAGTTTCCATCATCTATTAATTGAAACCATGGTTAAGGAACTGAAAAAAAAATTCAATGTATTGCTTCCTTAATTGATATTCTGGTGGGAACAAATAATTAGTTGGATTTTGTTTGATGAATGTTTTATTGACATTTATGTAATAGTCCAAATTTTACTCTTACACTTCCTGTTATGTTTTGTAACACCAGAAAGAAATCAAAAGAAAAACATGGGAGCCGGGGATATGTGTGCATTTAGTATTGTTTTCTTTTAGAGAGGCGTTCACATATGACGTGGTGCCGTAATGATGTATGTTATTCAAGAACCTCTTTCATATAACTCATAATGAACTATGTAAATACATAAAAAATGCTTAATCAAACAATATTCTGTATTTACAATATTGCTGAAATATTAAATACACTACACTTATCATTTGATTACTAAAGAATATTGGCAGCTCTCACTGTTGCAGCTGAAGTATTGCTTGAGGGGATATACTTGTTCTATATACTTGCTTTTGCTGCAGTTACTGGCATCTTCCCCACTCAGTCCACTGGCACACTCTTATTTATTCTTATCATCGACTCTGGGGCTTGTCACCCCAGACATACATTCTAGTTGAAACAGTATTTTACTCCCGTATCTTTCAATTTAGTGTTCTGCATTTGATACACACAGTGTGATCTTCAATGCATTGGGGAAAACAAACTCTGATTTGATTCCAGCGGCAGGCATTCAAGGGAAGATAACCAAGTATGGACATTTCTTATCAAAAGGGAGGATTAGATTATGAAAACCTAGTTAATGGATTCAATAAAGCCAAGTCTGTTTGATCAAGTACAAATTGTGAGTGAATTCAATTGCTCCATTGATAATTTGTGCATACAATTGTGTCCTGTGGGAAAGTGGCACAGGTATGATTGTATGCAATTCATCTATGCACTTTTTAAATTTTTCAGTACATCAATTACACATGTAATGAGATTATAGGCTGTGCATTGCACATTTCCTTCTTTTTTTGACATACATTAAAGGTTTTGTGTGCAATGTTTGATCTGTTGAATAATACCGAAAACTAGAAGTTGGGAGAACACACACCAGACCTTAAAAAGAGGTCAGTATTGGAAAGAGTGAACAGCTTTGAGTTCTGAGCAGTCAACGTCTTGGAGAACATGGCCTGGGATCAACACGCCAATGCACTCATGTACTTTGACGAGACTTAGATGTTACTGAAGGCTCTTGTAAACTTCTACTACTAGAGAACTGCTGAT
Source organism: Hypanus sabinus (assembly GCF_030144855.1). Lineage (NCBI taxonomy): Eukaryota > Metazoa > Chordata > Chondrichthyes > Myliobatiformes > Dasyatidae > Hypanus > Hypanus sabinus. The sequence goes on from NC_082727.1 coordinate 52,811,643, forward strand.
TGCATCACAGCCTTGTACAGAGGCTCCAAAGTACAGGACAGCATGAGGCTACAGAGCATCCTAGATTCAGATAGCTCCATCACCAGCACAGTGCCCCCTACCATCAAGGAATCATCAAGATGTTGTGACTCAAGAATGCGACATCGATCGCTAAGGATCCTCACTATCTGGAGTATACACTCTTCTTGTTACTACCATTAGGGAGGAAGCAGAGGAGCCTGAAGACTCAAACTCATCAATTCAGAAACAGCTTCTTACCCACCACCATCAGGTTTTTGAACAGTCTGTGAACACTACTTCATTGTTGCTTTTCTTACACTATTTATTTAATTTGTAATTTATATTAATTTCATGTCTTCACACCATATTGCTACCACAAAACAACAGATTTCACTCCATATACCGTATCATTGATAATAAACCCCCAATTCTGATTCTGGTTTCTGATGTAGAGAGTTCCACTAAGGTTTGGGCCTCTTTCCTGTGGCTGCTTTTGTGAAGAATAAGCTGTCAGGAGCTTTCATGCAGCTTCCTTCTGGAACAGCAGATATCCTGTTATAGTACATGCTTCTGGGTATAAACCACCAGAGTTTTGTTTTTGGTGGGTTTTTTTTGGCCGAAGTGGATTTTTTTAGGGGGGTATCCCTATTGGGAATTAATGCTAGAACACATGTTCACTGTACTAAGAAAGGATGACATTCTGTTATTCACAGAAATGCCTTCTTACAATCGGCAAATGGGAAACTAACAATTTTAGAGTAAATGAAAAAACATTGGGAAAGAATTTAAGAAGACACTTCCTGTATTGCTTAATGGTGTAACTCAAAGGGATGGTAATCGGTTTAGTTATAAGAAAGACAGATCATTTCATTTTCTATTCATGTTTCCAGTTTTTCTGTTTCCTCTGTTCTGTATCAATTCCTTCTCTTCACATCTCTGTCATTCAGAACAGACTCTCCATTTTCTTTTGTGGAATACTCTCTTCCTTTCTCTTCTTATTCTTTGCAGCTGAAAACATGCTTGATTTCTGAATGTACTCTGTTCTGATAAAAAGTCATCAGGTTGAAGTACTAACTCCTGACTCTCTCTCTCCTGAGCTGCTGCCTGATCCACAGAGGAACTCCATCATTCTCTCTGATTATTTCAGGATTCCAGCATCTGCAGTTTCTTTTTAAATATTGGGATAGAAGTTTCTTGGGATATTGGAATGATACATGATGAGATAACCTCCAGCCTCTAGATCAGAGGTTCTCAATCTCGGGTCCATGCACTTCTCAGTTAATGGTAGGAGTTCATGGCATAAAAATGGTTGGAAGCCCTGATCTAGTTTAATAGTCCAGAATTCTTGTCTGTAGATTAGCCCTGTAACACTAGCTCTGTACCCCAACAACAAGGAAGACAATTTTCCTGGGCTGCTGACATCCATTTGCTACATGATAATGATGACACGGATCAGAATGTTTCCAGAAAACGTCTCTGACATAGCCTTCTTAGTGCAATTTTCACCTGGAGCTTCACTCACAGGATTGGGGCGGGGGGGGGGGGGGAGTGGCGGGGTTGAATTGAAACAATTCTTCAGATGCGTTTAGTGGACTTCAATGTCCTTGGTGCTCTATGAAGTTCTCTCCCAATAACTTTTAACTGGTGAATAACTTTGAAAAGAATTCTAGGTAGCTATTGGACTGTCATGACATTAAAATCAATTTGGTTTACTGATTTTCTTCAAGGCAAGAAATGCTCTCCAGATCTACAGACATATGTTTGACCCCAAATTGCTATTTGTAATGGTTCAGCAGGTCACTTAGTCAATGTGGGGAGAAGTTGTGCAGTTAGGGATGGACAACCAAAAGCAAGTCTCAGTGATGAAGTCCATAGTTCATGAGGGGAGAGATGAAAAAGGAAAAAGGTTGATTTGTGAGAGAAAAGGACAGTTGTGGGCAATTTAACATCTGGAAGAAGACACAAGGAACACAACACTGTGAGTTCCAGTAACTTCACTGTGTTGTCCATGCTCATAATTGTAATGATCCCTCATTGTTATCATCACAGCAGGCCAAGAAGGGAGCTCATCACTGACTTTAATGTCAATGTGATGAGTAACGAAAGGTAACCCCCCCCCCCCCCCACCATCCCTCACCAGCCACAGGCGTTAAGGGTGGCACAGTAGCATAGTGGTTAGCACAACGCTTTACTGTACAAGCCACCCAGGTAGCTATTTGTGAGGAGTTTGCTCGTTCTCCCTGTGATTGCATGGGTTTCCTTCGGGTGCTCTGGTTTCCTCCCATAGTCCAAAGATGTACCAGCTGGTAGGTTAATTGGTCATTGGAAATTGTCCCATGATCAGGCTAGGATTAAATTGGGGGATTGCTGGGCAGCATGATTCGAGGCACTGGAAAGGCCCCTTCCGCACTGTATGCCAATATATAAATAACATATGCAAAATTTATCATTTTACCATGCCTATGCTATGGCTATCTCAAAAAGAGATAAACTTCTTGATAAAATTGGGAACTTGGCTCCCCTTGTAAAATTAGAAGTATCTAGCCTGGGTGTTACCCTTGAATCAGACTTGAATTTTAAATTCCACATACTTGAAAGTGACCCGAGCAGCATTTCTACACTTAAGAAATATTGAAAGGTACGTTTATTTCTGTCATCATAAAGATGTTGAAAAACAAATTCACACCTTTATATTGAATATAATTCTCTTTTTACTGGCCTTCCAAAGCAAGCTATTGAAAAACTTCCATCCATTCTGATTGCCGCTGCTAGACTTTTAACCAAAATGAGGATGAAGGAGTATCACTCCCATACCGACTACTCTGCATTGGCTTTCTGTATCTTTTAGAATTTATGTTAAAATTCTCTTACTTGTCTTTAGATCTTTTAATGATCTGGGACCAGATTACCTTATGGAATCATTCTCACATTATAATACTGCAATAGCTCTCAGGTCTGTTTCTACCAGCCTCTTTAATGTAAACAATCTCCTTCAAAGGATAATTGGCAGATCAGCTTTCTTCTACTACACTCCTGAATTGGGAAATAGAATACCTGAAACTATAAGGGATGTAGACTCAGTTGACAATTTTAAATGCCAGCTCAAAACCGAGTTATTTAACCTTCCTTGTAACTGACATTTTTTGTCTTACATATTTTAAATTTTATTTTTATTATTTATTTTGTTTTCATGTTTACACTTTATCCTACTGTAAAGCACTTTGAACCACATCACCTGTATGGAAAGTGCTCTATAAATAAAGTTATTAGTAATAATAACATTATTATTTATATCTGGAAAACAAGAACCAAGACAACAACATTTCAAATATTAATGTCTAGAGCATTTGACTTGTCCATTTACTAACTCAAAGTTCAAAGTAAATTTATTATGAATATCTATACAGCCCTGAGATTCATTTTCTTGCAGGCATACTCAATACATCCATATTAGAATATAACAATTATAGAATCAATGAAAGACCACTCCAACTTGGGTATTCAACCAATGTGCACAATACAACACAAACTGTTCAGATACAAAAAGAACGAAGTAATAATACTGTAAATATATAAATAGGCAACAAGCATCAAGAACATAAGATGAATTGTTCTAATCCTTCAGTCTCTTCTGCTCCCATTTGTTCATTTAGTTTAGTTTAGTTCAAAGTATGGTTGCTGCTCTGGAGTGAAAGGTATACCAGATTGATATGAAGTGTGATTGGGAGCACTGCTGGGGTTCTATGACCCAGCCTTAAACTGCATTAGTATAGCTGTTAGCAATCTGGGCTGGACGGCTCAAATGAAACCATGAGAGGGGACAGCAGATTTATTTTCAGCAGCCCATTGGGAACTCAGTCACCTGTGTGCTTATCATCAGCAGGCATGGTGATCCAATAGAGAACAAGTTGCTGTATCACCATGATCCTCTCTAAAGCTCTGTATACCCTCTTGCAATTTTGTAGTGATCAAAAATCTAATGACGTGATGTTTAATATTTGCTGTGAAGTAAAAGAAGTATTGTTTTCATCAAAAACATATAGAAGAAAAATCTTCCAATGAAGTAATATCGTGTTAAGCAAATTTTTGACTTTTTAAATTTTAGGTATCAATCTTGTTTGTATTTGCTTTATAGTTAGATTTCTATTTATTTTGAGTGTTTTAGTAACCAACATTTGCACACAAAACTCTTCAATTCGTCTTAATAACAAAGCAGTCACTTCATAGTGGAATTCTTTCCTGTCAAAGTTGTCTTTTTGTATGAAACCTTAAAAATCTTCCAGGAAAATGACAAAGAAATACTGTATGTCACTTTTCATTACTCCTCTTATTGGTTAATTATTTCCATCTTTAAAAGTGTTTTGGTCCATACAAATCTTGGCACACAAGATTGTGTAAAAGTTTTCCTTAAATATAAACTGGAAAAGAATGAACTACTGTTGAAACAAAACTTGAAACTGGCTAAAGCTAAGAAAACAGTTCCAGACTGCTTTTCAATGTAGCATTATTCATATTTTAAAGGAACATGCATTTATGGGAGATCATGTTTGGCTTCTTACGTTAGCAGAGTATAGAGAAAGTCCATTTGCTAAGTAAAATAGAGTTTTGGGATGTATGTATGACGAGCTCAAGGGTTCACAAAGAATCTTATATGGTTAGCACATAAAAATCCTGTGCATACTGCTGTGTCTGGAAATTAAATGCAAGGTCTCAAGATAGCATGAATGATGTATTTATTGGCTACTTTGGAAAAAAAGGTGACTCATGATGTTCCAACAATGTGGTTAAGATCATTTGCTTCCCACCTATATGGTTGAAAGTTCAGGTCCCAATGGTGACTAACATTCCAGCCTGTTGAGCAATGTACGTTGAGTCACAGATTCACATCTTGGCTCTCTGTTCACTTACATTAAAACAATGCAAGTAGAACAGGTAAGAAAGGTCACCATTTGTTACAGGGAAGCTGAAATGATTGAATTTTAAACTGTCTGGAAGATAAAAAATCCTATGAAGGAATAGTTACTCTGTTTTGTTCAGTTGCATGTAGTTTAGGCGTGAATAGTGTACTTACTTATTGCCCGTTACACCGCTGGCGTTTAGGGCAGCAATGAAGATCCTCCATCTCTGCCGGTGCTCAGGAATTCCATCATCATATCAATAGCTTCCTCTGGGTTTTCATACGGTCAGTCGTGCAAGTCCTGGGTGGAGACTTGAGTGTACTGCTTCTCTCCGGTGTAGGATCCTTTATTGCTGGCTCCATAACGATTCTGTTTTACCAGTCGGAGTTGCTGAGCTGGACCCACAAACCTAGAGAACAGGTGGAGCACTCTTAGTCTATCCTCTACCCTTTGACCTCTTTAGCATCAGTGATTGTACCATGAGTCAAAGCAGAAGGAAAAGACTTCAGCCAACATAGCTCTCTGAGTGATTGAGACATGCAAACCTCAAGACCACAACAAGGTTATGCTCCTCTCGGAGAGTGAATAGCAAGTCCTGAGTGAAATAATCGCAATGACAGAATAGATTTTGTGGGACGCTGTAACACGATGAAGCTAATGATCCTGGCAGCAAGTTCTGATATGATTATTTAATAATTATTTGTCCCTAGTAATCAACACAAGCACAATCAGCTCAAGAACGTTAGCTTAACCCACTATTTAATTGTCCACACTCATGACTGTGTGACTAGGCACAGTTCAAATACAACTGTTGATGGCAGAATCTTAGATGGCGATGAGGATGCGTACAGGTTCGTTGAGAGGTGTCACGATATCAATCTTCCAGTCAACGTCAGCAGAACCGAGGAACTGGTTGTGAATACGAGGATGGGGAAGTTGGGAGAACACACAACAGTCCTCATTCAGGGGTCAGCAGTGGAAAGGGTGAGCAGTTTCAAGTTCCTGGGTTCATGGACTGTTTGGAAATCTCAGAGGATCTCTGTGACTAACACATTTCTGTGGTCATGAAGAAGGCCTACCAGCAGCTCTACTTCATTAGGAGTTTCAGGAGATTTTGTATCTCACCAAAGACTGACGCAGAGTGCTCGGACTGGTTACATCACCACCTGAAATGGAGGTTCCAATATGCAGGATCAAAGGAGCTGTGGAGTGTTGTAGACCTAGACAGCTCCATCACAGGCAAAACCCTCCCTACCATCGAGAACATCTTCAAGAGATGGTATCTCAAAAAGGCAGCCAAGATCATTTTAGGACCCTCACCATCTGGGACATATTCTCTTCTCATAACTACCATCAGGGTGGAGGCACAGAAGCTTAAAGATCCAGACTCAACATTGTTTGCTTTCAGATTTCGAAATGGCCCTTGAACCCATGAACACTACCTCACCATTTTTGCACTGTTTATTTTTGTAACTCATAGTAATTTTTATGCCTCGCACTATTGGTGCTACTAAGCAACAAATTTCATGAGATTTGCCAGTAATAATAAATCTGAGTCTGTGTGATATTACATTCCACAGTACAAATGAGGTCTAACCAAAATGTGTAATCCACAATATCTGGCTCTATTCCAATGAGCTCAATTGTTCATCTTGCTACTGCTTCTGGTGGCGCTCATCTCCTTGCTTCTTCCCCCTCCTCCACACTCTCCCATCATCCTGCTTGTGATCTCAATTTCTCAGTCACTCTGGAGATGTCTGATCTCCTTGTCAGTGCAGTTTGAGTTCTATGTCCATCGCACAATCTTCGATCCCCTTCCCTTGGTCACGGTCTCTAATCTCTATGCAGTCATTCTCAGGGTATTTCATTACTGTCTCATTTGCTCTCCAGTCTCTGTTCTCCCTCTTGCTGCTCTTAATGTCCTTAGCTTCCCTCTCAAATACTCCTAGGGTCTCTAGTCCCTACCGGGGTTGCATCCACTATCTTTGCCTTTTCTCTTAGCTATTTGTTTGTCCTATAATCCACTTGCCTGCCTTCGCTTTTGTCCAATCACAAAGTCTCTGATCTTCTTCTCAGACACTCCCATGGTCTTTGACCTCTTTTTTGACCACCGATAAGGCGAACACCTTCTCAATTAATCCCTATTCTCCAGTCTCATTCCTTTGTGCAGCAGTTCTATTGAACAGAACTGATCACAGTCCTAAATTGAAGAAAGGGACTACAATGCACCAAGAACACACATTGAAAAAGTACTCTTTACTTACTAAGGTAAAACATTTCACAGGTTTAATTTACATTACTTAATTTACAATTAATCTTCATCATTGTGTGCCATGTCATATGACTTGGGTGACTCTGGTCTGTGACCATAGTTGTTCTTGGCAATTTTTTCCTCAGAAGTGGTTTGCCTTGCCTTCTTCTGGGCAGTGTCTTTACAAGACGGGTGACCCCAGCCACTATCAATACTCTTCAGTGATTGTCTGCCTGGCATCAGTGGTCACATAACCAGAGCTTGTAATATGCACCAGCAGCTCATATGCCCATCCATCCGCCATGTTCCTGATCAAGGGGATAGGCAGGTGCTATACCTTGCCCAAGGGTGATGTGCAGGCTAGTGGAGGGAAGAAGCACCTTGCCCCTACCCCCTTTGACGTCTTTACCCCGCTACCTTTAATTAGAATGAGGAAATTAAAATTTTCCATCCTCTTTTGAAATTGCAATGAATATTTCTCAACCTATTTATATTACTTCTCTATAAAGCATAGATGGAGTCCACTGATGGTGAAATGATTCAAACTGAGAAGTACGTCATTCCTTTAAATCAAACAAGGCAATATCCCAAGTAACACAAGCAGGTGAAGGAAAGTTGCTTGGTATAGCCTGTAAGGACTTGTTAATAATGTGGTGATAGAGATTGCAAAATCAATTGCTGGGTTGAATTCAGTGAGACACCAAAAGCAAAGTGTTAGACTATCATTGTCACTTCACTCCCATGTTTCATTCCTAGAATGAATGTTTAAAATGTGGCAATTTTTGAACTCGTTGAAACTTTCTCAATCGCCAATAAATCACTGAAGAGACTTGTTTAACACTGATTTCAGGAAGCATATTCCGAAGAATAGTGGCTTTTCTATGGAACATAGAAACTAGAGCAATAGAATACAGGAACAGGTCTTTCAACCCACAAAGTTGTGCTGAACCAATTAAATTAATAGTCAAACAGCCAACTCAACTAATCTCTTCTGCCTACACAGTCCATATTCAAAGTTCAAAGTACAAAAAAGTTATCGGAGTACATACATGTCACCACATATAATTCTGAGATTCTTTTTCCTACAGCATACTCAGCAAATCTATAGAACAGTAACTGTAAGCAGGATTGATGGAAGATCAAGAGTATGGACGACAACAAGCTGTGAAAATGCAAATATAAATAAATAGCAATAAATAACCAGAACAGAAATAACAAGATAAAGAGCACTTAAATTGATATCATTGGTTGTGGGAACCATCAAGAGCCCGATCCTGAGGGGTAATTAGTGTTCTGGAACCTGGTGTTGGGAGTCCTGAGGCTCCTGTATCTTCTACCTGATGTCAGTAGTGAGAAAAGAGCATGGCCTGGGTGGTGAGGATCTTTGATGATGGATCCATTGATCTACCCTTTGTCCTCACATTCATGTGCCTATCTCAACTTCTTTCACTTACCTGCTAGACATTCACATAAAAGACATGGCAGAGTGAATGAGTAACTTTTCTGCATTGCAATTGATGGGACTACAGATGACCAAGGTAGTGAAGTGCATGTTGCTGCTTCACCTCAACTGTGGGCTTAAATATGTATTTTATTTGTCACATATACATCAAAACACGCGGTGAAATGTATCGTTAGTGTCAAATCTCATCAGCGAAGATTAGGCTGGGCCGCTCACAAGTGTTGCCATGGTAACAGCGTCAGCATGGCACGCCCACAATTCTCACCCTAATTCGTACGCCTTTGGAATATGGGAGGAAACCGAGGGACTCAGAAGAAACCCACACAGTCAATTGGAGAATTTTTAAACTTACTGGCAGTAGTGGGAATTGATCAATAATTGTTGGCTGATGCTGTAAAGAGCTTGCCGCTAAGCTCTACTGCTCCGCCTTGAAAGGCTTTGATGGGCCTTGGCCTGATACCTTGATGCTTTATTCCTTTCCGTTAAGGCAGCCTGACTTGCCAAGTTCCTCCAGTACTTGTGCGTGGTACTCTGGAGGAGCTGAAACCTTTTTTTGGACAATGCTATTACTGAAGTGATGAATTATGCCATAATGAGACAAATTGTCATTTAAATGCTTGACAGACTTTGGAATCGAATTTGACAAGGTATCTAGGATAATGACAGATGATACCACTTGGATACATAATGAAATTTTGAAGGAACTACTTCATAATTCAATGCATAAAACATGCATTGCATCATTGGAATCTGGTCAATAATCAGTGACGCATTAATTTCTCTTAAATTAACAAATTCAAGGAAAATTGAAAAAATATGTTTAAATATTACTCAATTCACAAACTGGCTCTGTATTTATAATCTGTGATGAAAAGATAGAATGTAATTTCAAACCATTCTTAATTGCAGTAAGTGAACTCATTGCATGCGAATTGGAGATCTTGCCTGACACTCAAGGGAGGTACTGTCTGAACTGACTATTAAATGGCACAATCATACCAAAATTCAAAGTTCAAACTAATTTTTTTGTCAAAGTGCCCACTGTATTTGTCACCATGTACAACCCTGAGATTCATTTTCTTGTGGACAATCACAATACACGGTGTCCCCCGTTTTTCGAACATTTGCTTTACAACTCGCTGTTACGAAAGACCTACATTAGTACCTGTTTTCACTAACCAAAGAGGATTTTCGCATTTACGAAGAAAAGACGCCCGCTTTATATGTGTGTTTACCCCAAGAAAGACTACCATGACCGTGAACCTTGTGCAGGCAGTTGTTTGCGCTTGCGTGTATGTGCAGACTTTTTTCTCCAAATCGACTTTGGCTCGCTGTCTTCCTGATTTTGATAAGTGAAACTACACTGTACATACAATATTTCTACTTTATATAGGGTGTATATTTATCATATCCTTCCTGCTTTTACTATATGTTAGTGTTATTTTAGGTTTTATGTACTATTTGGTAGGTTATTTTTTGGGTCTGGGAACGCTCAAAAATTTTTCCCATGTAAATGAATGGTAATTGCTTCTTCGCTTTACGACATTTCGGTTTACAAACGGCCTCATAGGAATGCTCTACCTTTGGATTATGGGGGGGTGGGGGGAACCTGTAAATACAAGAAACACACTAGAATCAATGAAAGACTGCACCCAACAGAATGGACAACAACCAATGCACAAAAAAACTAGCAGACTCTGCAAATACAGAACAAAAGAAGCAATAAGTTTTGAGAACATGAGATGAAGTGTCCTTGAAAGTGAGCCAGCTCAGTGGGAACAGTTCAGTGATGGGATGAGTGAAGTTGAGTGGAGTTATCGCCTCTTGTTCAAGAGCCTGATGTCTGAGGAGTTATAATTGTTCCTGAACCTGTGGTGGTGCAGGTCTTGAGGCTTCTGTGCCTTCTTCCTGATGGCAGCAGCAAGAAGAGGGCATGACGTGGGTGGTGGGGTCCTTGATGATGGATGCTGCTTTCCTGCTACAGAACTCTCTGTAGGTCTGCTCAATGGTGGGAAAGGTTTTACCCGTGATGGACTGGGCCGCATCCACTACTTCTTGTAGGCTTTTCCATACATGAGCATTGGGGTTCCCATACCAGGCACTGATGCAACCCCATACCAGGCTACTTGACAAGAACTTCATTGCTGTCAATGACATGCAAAAGATGAATGCTATCAAATCTTTTTAGATATTTACAGTTTCCATCCGTCAAGCACACAACATTGTGATGGAATTCACACAATGAGCACAAGATAGTACAGAGTAAATGCATAATAAAGATGGAAGCAGTAGGAATTTTTAAAAAGTATGTTCAACAGAATAGACAAACTTCAGCAATACACACAAAATGCTAGAGGAACTCATCAAGTCAGGTAGCATCAATGGAGGGAAATTAAACAGTCGAGGCCGTAAAGGAAGGGGGCAGGTGGCAGAATAAGGTGGGGGAAGGGGGGGGGGCAAAGTGAGCAGCTGGAAGGGGAGGGATGGAAGAGGCAAAGGGCTGAAGAGGAAGGAATCCAGTAAGAGAGGACAGTGGACTGTGGAATAGAGGGGAGGAGGTGGGGAAACAGAGGGAGGTAATAAGACCAGCACAATGAGAGCCTAATTTCATGCAGCCAGGGCTGACAATTATGAAGGCAGTAGGGACATTTGATATCAAACAAACGCTGGTGTTAGAAGAGTACCTACTCTCTCCTGACTCACCACGATACTCGAGCACAAGTTGCCCCACCCAGTTGTTTTTGCAAATGATCATGGAATGACTGGTCTGAGGAATTGTTGAGATTCAGCTGAAATTGTGTGTTGGTTTCTAGAGTTAACTGAGGCACAAAGCGATTGTTACCAATCCTGCCTAAGACTTTTGATGACAAAGAAACTGTACCTTGGTATAGAGTCATAAAGTCATAAAACACCCTTCAGCCCAACTTGTCTGTGATAAACAGTTATTCTGCCCAGTCCCTTTGACCTCTACCTGGACCATACCCTTGGTATCCAGATTTGTCTTAAATGCTGAAATCGACCCTGCATCCATCACTTTTGTGGGTAGTTCATTCCATACTCTAACCACTCTCTGAGCGAAGAAGATCCCCCTCATGTTCCCATTAAACATTTTACCTTTCACCCTTAAACCATGACCTTTCATCTCACACAAACTCAGTGGAAAAAGCCTGTCTGCATTTACCCTATCCTTACCCCTTCTAGTTTTGTACACTGTATCAACTCTCCCCGCATTCTTGTGCGCAGTAGGGAACACGATCCTCACCTGTTCAACCTATCCCTATAACTCAGGTCCTCAAGTCCTGGCAACATCATTGTAAATTTTCTCTGCACTCTTTTAATCTTATTGACATCTTTCCTGTAGGTAGGTGACCAGAAGTGCATACAATACTCCAAATTAGACCTTGCCAATGTCTTATGCAACTTCAACATAAAATCCTAGTCACAGCTGGGGCTCAGAAAAATGGCAACAGTGGTTTTGCCAGAAGGAAGATAAAATATGGAGACACCTGGAACATTGACAGTCAATTTCCTTCCATAGATGCTGACTGACCTGCTGAGTTCTTTCAGCATTTAGTGTGTTGCTCCAGGTTTAAAATACATTTGAAAAATCATGATGGGTATCTCTATAGTTAATAATATTTCACCCAGAAATGAATATACCTCTTGATCTTTTCAAATTCTGCAAATAATGGAATAACAGCTTGTCATGTTAGAGAATTCTGAAGATTTACTGCCATCTGACAAACAAAATTTCTCCTCATTTTAGTGCTGATCTTTTGATATTACAGCTCCTTATTCTAGATTCTCCTGTCATTGGTGCAACCTCTCATAATTAACCTATTGACGCTGTCATTGAACTGTGATACATGACAGCAAGACTTTGAGTGATATGTGTCTGATGGTGTAAAGGAGTCCTGACTGAGATTGATGGTACAGTAGATAATTAATTGGTTTTGGGATATGGCACATTAATGGTGCAAATAATTGCAAATGAAACTTGATATGCATACTGACCTAAGTCCTGCATGTAAGATCATTAAGCCTTTGAAGGCATTATACCCATGTCCCTGGGACTTCAGCCCTATTGGTGACTTTCTTTACAACCTCCTTCCAATCCGAATATTTTCCTTAATCTCTGCTGCAATGTATTCACTGTGGAATACCTGAAAAAGCAAATGCAAACATTCCTTGGCAGTGTCAATTCCAGCAAACGTCAAAGCCAGCAGGTAGATTTCTACCTGATTACAGAAAAAAAAAAGCTCCCTTTTGGAAATGTAGACATGTCTTTAATCAGCCCTTGCTGTCACACACAAGATTGGCCTTTCGTACGAATGCTAAGGCAGTGAACAGCAAGTTAGTATTGGATGGTGACAGATATCAGCACGAAAAAAGTAGGCATGTGAATTTTGTGTGTAAATCAGCATGAAGGAATCACAACTCAAGTACACATTTTCCAGCACTGCATAATTTAACACTCAGGTTATCACTTTTGTGCATTGATTGCACAAACCCCAGATGTTGCATAATTTAGATCAGAGTCACAGAGTCGTGGTTCCTTAAGGGTGTTATAGCGGGGTGGTGGTAGTGGGGATAAGCTCTACCTCTTAAATGCTCCTAATGGCGTGTGTCTCAAAAAGCTTCTGACAACCAAGTCCCTTTCCTGGCTTTCACGTGTGGCTTAGCTACTAAGCTTGACAGAAACAGTTTTTACTGACAGAAGAAGGGGCAAAGGTGGGTTACTGGTGCCTTAAAACCAATCACTTCAGGCAGATGGGGTTCGTCAGCTGTGGTTGACAGCTCATCTAGGAGAAAGAAAACTGATCTCAAGCCTCTGCTGCCTTGTGGCTATACCCACTCATGGGAATGGCTTCAGGAGTAAACCCCAAGGAAAAATCCCGAGCTGAAATTTCTAAGGCAGTCCAACGCAGAGTTCAATATTGACTGGCGACTTCTGCAACACCACTAGTGCCAAACTATATCCTTCTCTACCGTTCCTTTAGGTTCATCGCTGTGAGCGGAGGGGGAGCCTGCTACATGGGCAACAGTTTGCTATCCATACCATACTGTCCTGGCTTGCATATCACACAGCCAGCTGGAACACAACATCCATTGTCACCCCCATTCATTGGAGGACCTCAACATAGGGTCATAGAACACTACATCACTGAAACAAGCTCTCCAGCTCAGTTGGTCCATGACGAGCCATTACTCTGCCTAGTCCCGTTGGCCTGCCCCTGCATCATTCAACTTCTCTTAAGTGTTGCAATTGGACCCACCCCACCACTTCTGCTGGCAGCTCGTTCCATACTGACTCCATCCTCTGAGTGAAGAAATGGCTTTTCTGGTTCCCCCTAAATATTTCACCTTTCACCCTTAACCTACAACCTCTAGTTCTAGTCTCACTCAACCTTAGTTCAAAAAGTCTGTTTGCAAATAACCTATCTATCCCCTTGATAATTTCGTAAACCTCAATCAAATCACCCTCTTTTCTGTAGGTACATGACCAGAACTACACACCATACTCTAAACTTGGCTTCACCGACATCTTATACAACTTCCCAACTCCTATACTCAGTACACTAATGGTTCAGTACATCATGGTTAAAACCCTCCCAACCATCGAGCACATCTACATGAAATGTTACTGTAGAAAAGCAGTGTCCATAATCAAAGAACCCCACCACCCAGGCCATGCTCTTTTCCCTCTGCTGCCATCAGGTAGAAGGTACAAGAGCCTCAGGATGGTCCAAGGACAGTTATTACCCCTCAACTATCAGGCTCTTGAACAAAAGGGGATATCTACACTCATTGAAGGACTCTTTTATCTTGTTATTTGAAGCTCGTTATTTATTTATATCTGCATTTGCACAGTTTGTCGTCCATTGATCCTGTTTACAGTTACTGTTATTTGCTAAGTATGCCTGCAGGAAAAGAATCTCAGGGTTGTATGTGGTGACATCTATGTACTCGGATAATAAATATTATTTTGAGCTTTGAATTCGTGAAGGCTACTGTGCTAAAAGCTCTCTTTCCAACCCCAACAACCTGTGCCACCACATTCTAGGAATTATAGATCAGCATCCTCTGATTGATTTGTTCTACCATTCTCCTTGGTGTCCTTCTGTTCACTTAATGATGGATATATCAAAAGGAGCAAAACAAATTGCCTGCACGGAAGCAAGCCGAACTGACAGTGACTCAAGCCAGTCCTTCCAAACTGTGACATCTCACACTGCATTAATTTCCATCTGCCATTTTTCAGCCCATCTTCCCAGCAGGCCCAGATCACACTACAATACTTGATAGCCTTCCTTGCTGTTCCATCTATGAGAACCACAACCTGGTCATGGTTTTGATGCCTGAAGAGCAATACTGGCTGGGGTCAGGGCCTTATACTTTGGCTCTTAGTTGGGTCACCCATGCCAAACAGCTCAAAGGGCAGAGGCCAGACTAAAAAGAAGCCCAGTTTTGGGGGTTCACCTCAGGGCTAACAAACCATCAGTAACTCTCGGAGACGGGAGGCGAACGATAGGCTTTTATTAGCTACAAGAGACCACGATTAGCAGCAAGAAACCATCACACAACATCCTGGAGACTGAGGGAGGAGCAGTGCCTCCAATCGCCTTTATACGGGGGTCTGTGGGAGGAGCCACAGGAGCAGTCAGCAGAGAGGCGTGTCCAGACAGGTGTATGTAGTTCACCACACTGGTCAAACAAAACTATTACAGAAACAGCAATAAAGAATTCTTCTATATCTAAGTGCAACTGTGTTCCTGAGTCTCCACCCAGGACTTGCAAGGCTAACGACACCTGGGGCACAGTAGAGAAGATGGCTAAGAGCAGACAGAGATGGAGGACCTTCATTGCTGCCCTACACGCCAGTGGCATGAAGTTCCTCATTGTCCTCGGTGCCCTACTGCTCACTGTGTATGACCTACCCTGGTTGGTCCTACAGGAGTGCAAAACCTTGCATTTGTCTGCATTAAATTCCATCTGCCATTTTCAGCCCATTTTTTTTCCAGCTAATCCAGATCCCCCTGCAAGCTACGATATCCTTCCTGCATCCCCAATGTTGGTGTCATCTGCATTTTTGCTGATCCAATTAATCACATTATCATCCAAATCATTAATATAGATGACAAACAACAACAGACCCAGCACTGATCCCTGCAGCACACCACAAGTCACACGCCTCCAGTCAGAGAGGCCACCATCTACTACCACTCTCTGGTTTCTTCCACTAAGCCAACGTTGATCCTAATTTACTTCTTCATCCTAAATGCCAAGCAACTAAATCTTCTGGACCAGCCTCCCATGCAGGTTATAAATTAACTCTGATGTACAGCTGCTTTTAGCAAATTCTCTTATCGAACTATCTGAAACTGGATATTCTCTAATCTTTTATTCCCTTTCAGAGTAATTGCCTGATGCTGTATATTTTCTTCATCTGAAAATGAACAAATCCATCGTTTAAAATAGGAAAATGGTTTATTTATGTGTAATAACAACCAATTTGAGGGGAAGGTAAACTTAAATAGGGTCGATCATGTTAAAAGATTTTCCTGTCCAGTGGGCTAATATACCCTTCATCATTTGTGAAACCTGTCCAGCTTTTAAAATTATACAAAAAATACAAAAGAATTATCTTACAGTTGATAAGGCTTTGATAAATGTGCTGAAGACTGAAAATGATACAAAATTATTAAAGGGACAAAGAGAAGAATTATTTCATTTCTTAAAACAAATTCAGGAATACAATATGCATGCATTACTCTATGTTATAAAGGTTAATGCATACACTTTTACATAGCACTAGCAGGTAATTTGACAACTAAGGAGCTTTTGAGCTTAAATTAATGACAGATATGCCATAAGGAGGAAAAATAATTGCCTGTGCAGAAGCAGACCGTGTAGTCAGTGACTCAGGCCAGTCGGACTCCAGCCTGTGCCCATGTAAGAGTACTTACTGTGTATTGTAGTGTGTTATTAAGCCAAAAGGCAATTCTGTCAACATGCCATACATATTTTGTTAGTTTAAGAACTTACCAGATGGGCACATTGTTCACAGAGAGCTTTTTGTACAGGGAATACTAAAATCTGCTTCAGGTAACATCTGATTGTTACAAGCTAACAAGTTGGTTGGAAGGTAAGTGTATTCCAGACAATAACTTCCTGATGTCTGTCTAAATGTAGTAAGTGTTTTCAAATGTGTCATAGTACGAACAGAACTTTGATTGCATGGTGCTAGCAGGATAAGTGATCACCTCTGAACTAATAAGCTATGGGAGCAGTGACCTTGCTTCGAAAGCTGTTCAACCTCATCAAAATGCAGAGCGGAGTGGATTCATAGAGGAAATTTCCCTATTTCAAGTAGCCATTACACATCTAAAAGGGAAATGAGCAGATATTCTGCACTCTCTTGCTGCATTCATTTATTCTACGGCAATTAATGGAAACAGACAACTTACTGCGTGAACTGCAAAAAGAGTTGGTCTTATGACAACTGGAGCAAGTTACAAACCAAACATTTACCTGTAATTAACTAAAGTCAGTGCATGAGGATTGAATTTTCTTGTGCCCATTTACAATATAGCAGCGCATGCCAGGAGTGTGACATTCACTGCCAAGGTGAGGAGGCATTAATTTTATAGACTAGAAAGGTTTTAAAAGTGTATGCCAGCACCTTTCTGGTGCCTTGTCACCAGGAGGAAAGGACTTACAGTTCATATACGACATTTAAAATCCCAAGCACAGGAAATTAATTTGAGTGAATGTTAGAGAGAGATAGAGATTCCGAGATACATTTTAGGATGTGCTGGGACACCTCATCAGTGATGTAACCTGGAGTCATTGGGTGTTTTGGGTCCTGCAACATCAGAAATTCTTGCCCATGCGAACTAGCCAGGGCTGATCATGCCCTGGCTTGTGTCCCAGCAGCACTGGTCCATGGGTCACACCTCTTGACCCATAGCCATGTGGAGGCTTGGTCAGCAGCCTCTGCGACAGTCCTGATGGCTCTTTGCAGCCCTTACAATGTCAAGGAGAGAGTAGGTTCTGCACAGCGAACAACCAGCAAAATCTCTACAGCCCACCTCTGTTGGCTCGCTTCAGGCCCTCCACCCCACCTCTGGCACTGCTCTACCAGCTCCTGCTATTTGGCTTTCTTACACTCAAATGCCTCCTCAGTCTGGTCTTCCCAAGGCATTGTCAGTTCTACCAGGACCACCTGATATGAGGTTTTTGACAGAATGACCAAATTAAGCCTCAGAGATGATGATACAGAGAAAATTAGGAAGACAAAAGTTTCAGAAAATAGAAAAAGCCAGGAGTATGAAGCACTTTTGTGCTCAAGGCCATGAGATACTGAAAGGATATTGTATTGGCAGACATGAAAGCATAGGTTGTTTGATACTAATGTCAAGTTAAGTATTATTATCAGTCAGGGTGGAATAACTGCAAATTCCGGAGGAGACTGAGTAATATTTAACAAGGCCCTTTATTCACCACTGGTTTATTCTGTTATTTGTTGTACACAGATTTCATCTGACCTATTTGCAAGTGGTATATACTTCATTTGTAAAATCATGTCAAAACCGCTAGTAACACACTTAACTTTTCAATTAGACTCTTCTCACAAAAGTGGAAGGGACAGATACTGGAATAAATTAGCCACTAGCCCTGCTGCATACCAATATTAAAAAATCACAAAAAGGTCTGTTAAAGTGGCATTGTGATTCTTTAGGTTGTCATCCTCTGAGGAGAATGTCTGTCACAGTGGGCAATGGCAATGACTGACTCCCATGTAGAGATGGGAACAAGAGTTTATGCATAGGAATTCCAACAGAACACTAGTGGAGCGACACCAAAAGAGAAATTAGTTTTAGAACAACAACCCCGTGATAAGCACTAATCAGGAGTCTGCTTAATATAATCACAGTCCACGGAAAACCTGTGCCAGTCAAAATAGACTTGACAAGATTAAACAGGAGGCATAAGGGCTTAATGATCCTAGTTAAGATAACAGTTAACAAATTCAGGTGCTCCAGAAGCCTAATGATCTACGGCTGGCCACACGGACCCGCAAAGTTCATGATAGTGTCAGCATTGTGGGAAGAACAACGAACTTTTGTGGACTGACAGAAGGATATGCTCTTCGTGCTCTTTCAGCAGAGTCATGGATCTTTCCCCTGGCATCCACAATAGTGTAGGCTTGCTCCACAAACAATGAGAGATGGATCAGAATCAGAAAATCTCATTAGGTTATATTGTGAACTCCTTCATTGTGTCCCAGTAGCATGAGTGTGAGGTTACAATGAAAGCAAATATTTTTGCAAGGCAACTGGAGAAAGTTGATGAGAACAAGGAGAGTATAAAATTTGGAAAAGTGTAAATAGTTAGCTGACTCTGCCAGAATATCTTTGTAGAAAATTGAGGTCTGCAGGGGAAACCCATGCAGACTTCTCACAGACAATGTTAGAGACTGGAATAAAACCCAGCACTCAGCACTGTCTATTGGGATTCCTTTTTTTTTGCAATAACTTCATCCGTATCCCTGAAGAAATTGTACAGATAGCCACCTTTAGCTACTTCCATAGCTCTTCCAAGGGTTCTGCAATTGTTGTAGCAGCAGATTGTTCAAAAGCTGTGTGAATACTAACTCAAGGCTTAAAAATGAAAGTTAGTGTCCTGCTTTAGTTAGAGGTGGATCTGGGTGCAGCGCTGGACTGCAATCAGCATGCACCAGGTTACAACCTCTTCTGATGAGGAATCCTGGAACATTTCTTTAACCCATTAGGTAAACATAGCTCATTACTGGCTTAGAATATGTTTGCTAGGAATTGGACTGTACCAGTGTAGGACTGTCAGTACCAGTAACTGTGGTGTTAACTGTTCAGGCTAACAAAATGGCTTCTCTGTATTGTTATTTAATGCTATAAAGGGTTTCTGTGTCTGGTATGTTTGGGTTATGACTGCAGATAAGGGGGGAACTAACCAATGGAGAATTGTTACGCTATCCTGTATGTGTAAGTTGAGCAGGAGTTTGTGGTCTTTTTCCAGAGGAAAGCAAGGAGGACGGACGTGTGAGGAGCGGACTGCGGTTCCCGAGTGGCTGATACTGGATGTCGGCAGTTCGGATGGTGGCCAAAGCTTGGAAGGTCGCTGTGGATGGAATCAGAGGTGTGAGCTCCAAAGTATTAAAATATTATGTGCACAAACTGATAAACTTATTGATCTGACACCTTTAGGTTATCTGTTTCTACTAACCCACCACTAAGAAGTAACTATAAGGTTGCAATTATTTACTTGCTTTTGGTGTATTGTCTGGTACTTGTGTTGCGAGCGTGTACTGGGGGGGGCGTTACACCGAAGTATCGCACTATTGGCGGGGTGACAGCGGTTCACCCTAGGTGAACGTGGATAAATTGGGGGCACGGAGGCTACACCAGTTTTAGTGTGTTAAATGGATCCTGCATTTGGCTCTAACATACAGTTGTAGAACCCTCAAAAGGTGGCTAAATTAAGGAAGTTTATTTTGTGTAAATTCTTAAAAATACTTCTGTGTTTTTCCCTTGTTTGCTGCAAATTTTTGAAGCACTCTGCAGAGTTCACTGCTGCCAAATCATTTGCACCGTGACCACAGGAATGGGTCCTGTGTCTAAGAACTTCCGTTGTGTCAGCCACAATAGAGGTCGTAAAGTTGCAGTGAAGGTGAAGGAAAAAAGAAGGAAAAGTGTTTGTGCTTACAACTCCCTTCTGCATTGTGCCCACCTGCTCCCTCCCCACCCTATTGTAATCACTAGCATTGAACATAGAAGATAGAAATTTACAGCACATGCAGACCCTTCGGCCCACAATGTTGTGTTGACCATGTAACCTACTCTAGAAGCTGCCTAGAATTACTCTTCACATAGCCCTTTATTTTTCTAAGCTCCGTGAACCTACCTAAGAGCCTCTTAAAAGACTGTATTGCACCTTCCTCTACCACTGTCTCTGGTAGTGCATTCCATGCATCCACCACTCCTTGTGTGAAAAAATTACCCCTGGTGTCCCTGGTGTACCTACTTCCAAGCACTGTACAACTATGCTCCCTTGATTTAGCCCATTTCAGCCCTGGGAAAAAGCCCCTGGCTATCCACACAATCAATGCCTCTCATCATCTTATACACCTCTATCAGGTCACCTCTCATCCTCCATTGCTCCAAGGAGAAAAGACCAAGTTCAGTCAACTTATCCTCATAAAAATGCTCTCCAATCCAGGCAACATCCTTGTAAATCTTTCTGTACTCTCTCTATATATCCACATCCTTCCTGTAATAAGATGATCAGAACTGAACACCGTACTCCAAGTGGGGTCTAACTAACCTTTTGTATCTTTTCTTTTCTTCTTAGCTAGATTTTTTACATCCTTTGTACACCATGGTTCTTTTACCCTACCAGCCTTTCCCTGCCTCAATGGACCTATGCAGAATGCCATGCATATGTTTCCTGAACATTTGCTACATTTCTGCTGTGCATTTCCCTGAGAACATCTGCTCCCAATTTATGTTCCCAAGTTCCTGCCTAATAGCATCATATTTCCCCCTACCCCAATTAAATGTTTTCTCAAATTGTCTTTTCCTATCCCTCCCCAGCACTGTGCTAAAGGAGAGAGAGTTGTGATCACTACCTCCAAAATGCACTCCCATCGAGAGATCTGACACCTGACCAGGTTCATTTCCCAATACCAGATCAGATATAGCCCCCTCTCTAGTTGGCTTATCTATATATTGTGTCAGGAAACCTTCCCTTTTTTTAATTAATTTTTTTATGTTTCTAAACTACAACAGAAAAAAAACCCACCAAAAAAATGGAGATTTATACAGTGCTAAACAAACGTATCAAATATACAATTCATAACAATACAGAAAAGGCACCAAAAATGAAATCATATAAAGTTAGTATCCTGCCCACCCTCCCACTACAACCTCCAAGCCAACCATTATAATGTAAAGAAAAGTTAATCAGAGCTTTCGTCACCACTGAGCTGTAAATATAAAAAAGTATGCCTACTACCTAAACAAAAAAAACCATAAAATGTAACCAGAGAAAAAAAAGCTGAAAGTAAGGGATTGTAGTACAAAAAAAAGGATAAACCTTTAACCGAAAGAGGAATTATGAAAATATTCCAGAAAAGGTCCCCACACCTTATGAAACTAAATTATCGTGGTTTTATCCTGATTTTAATCCCTTTTGTGATAAGTGTAAAGGGGGCGAGGCCTCGCTTATTCATATGTATTGGGCCTATCCTAGTTTGGAGCAACTTTGGAGAGATGTTTTTTTAACTTTATCTCATATTCTTCACTGCCATTTTGAACCTAACCCTCTGATTGCTCTTTTTGGCACCTTGGGCAAAGTTGACACACATTTGAGTCTGACTAAACGTCTAACATTATCTTTTACATCTCTTTTGGCTAGATGGTTAGTTCTTCTCAGGTGGAGAGATGTTGCTCCACCCACTCATGCTCAATGGCTTAGAGATATTATGTCCTGTTTAGGAAACCTTTCTGAACACACCTAACAAACTCCACCCCACTTAAACCCTTTGCTCTAAGGAGATGCCAGTCAATATCAGGGAAGATAAAATCTTTAACTACAAAAGCACCCAGTAGAGGTATTGCCGCTTCGACTTCCACCCACAATGACTCAGTAGACAATCCCTCCATGACTTCCTCCTTTTCTGCAGACATGACACTAAACCTGATTAGCAATGCCACTCACCCACCTCTTGTTTCTGTCCTTTTAGAAACATCTAAAGCCCGGCACACTCAGCAGCCTTTCCTACCCCTGAGATGTCCAAGGCTCTGTAATAGCCACAACGTCATAGATTCATGTATTGATCCACGCTCTAAATTCATCTGCCTTGTTTATGATACTCCTTACATTACAACACATCTCAAGCCATCTGGCTGGGTGCATCTTTGCACTATCATCTGGTTTTCCTTCCTCACAAGCTCCCTACAAGCTGTCTCTCCTTGTCCGCCAACTGCCCCATCCACTGCCTCGTCACTTTGGTTCCCACCCCCCTGCAAATCTATCTTAAACCCTCCCTAACAGCTTTAGCAAACCTTCCTCCCAGGATATTGGTTTCCCTCCAGTTCAGGTGCAACTCATCTCACAGTTTAATTCAGATCTGCTGGATGACTTGCTGCCGAGTTTACTGTGCATGGAAAATGAATGTTGGAGATAGGACTTCTTTAGTCCCAGTTCCTTTGTAGAATCCATAACATCTTCAAGGAGCTATAGATATGTGGTGTCCATCATTAAGGACCTCTATCACGCAAGACATGCCTTCATCTCCTTGTTATTATCAGGAAGGAGGTACAGAGGCCTAAAGGCACACACTCAATGATTCAGGAACAGCTTCTTCCCCTTTGCCATCCAATTTCTTAATGGATACTGAACCCATGAGCACTACCTCACTACTTTTTATTATTTCTATTTTTGCACGACTTATTTAACTGTTTATATATATTCATACTGCAGTTCACGTTTTTTCTCTATTATTATGCATTGCATTGTACTGCCGCCGCAAAGGTGATGGATTTCACGACAAATGCCAGAGATATGAAGCCTGATTCTGATTCTACCAGTTAGGCAGAGGTGAACATTGTGCATTTTGGGGTCAGCGAGAGTGAATGGGGCAGCATGGTGGCGTAGTGGTTAGAGCGGTGTTATTACAGCACCACTGGGTTCAATTCCTACTGTCTGGAAGGTGTTTGTACGTTCTCCCCATGACTGTCTGGGTTTCCTCCAGGTGCTTCAATTTCCTCCCACATTCCAAAGATGTACAATGCGTTGTGGACATGCTACATTGGCACGGAAACACTTGCAGCACCGTCTTCACTGTTTTCATTTAACGCAATCAGCACATTTCAATATATGTGTCAATGTACATGTGACAAATAAAGCTCATCTTTAAAAAAAATAATCTTAGCTTTTGAATAATGCCAGAATGTGTCCAAACGTGCCTGATCCAATTTCCCGTCGGTGGCGCTTCCCCCAGGAGTGGGCACAAACACTTGCACAAATGTGATCTCATGCACGATTCATCCATAAGAAGTGGGATAATTTCTGGGTAGTTATCAGCTGCATCTGTTTCTGAATCATGATTTTTGCACAGAACGCTTGAATCTGGCCACTCACCACTCTCCTTCTGGTCTGGCGTACTCCTGCTCGTGGGGGAGATAAGCCTGCTTGCCCAGTAGGCAACTCAAAACGTTTATTCCCAGCCTTTCTAAAAGCTGAAAGATATTTTGCCCAAGGGCATTGTATTCAAATGATTGCATCCTTTTAAACTGTGCCCATGGCTTTTAAGGGAGCAAGCTATAATCACTTAACTAGACTGACCTCATGACCTGAGGCAAGGTCACATCTTTACATAACAGGCTCCTCATGACAGGGCTACATAATTAGCCCACTCGTCATCTGCTTGTGAATTTTGCCACAGTTAATCACTCAGTTTTAGACTTCTCTGTGCTCATTGCTTTGTAGACATAATGAATACATGTCCCAAGTTGCTTCCCTTTCTATGATTCATTATGCACTGATGAAAAAATAAATAAGGCTTTAAAGTAAAAATCAAAAGGTTCAAAACATTGCATCAATCAACTTCCCTTAAAGTTAAATTGCTACTGACTATGAAATTCTTTTGTTTGGTTTTTGAGGCAAATTCAATCCATTAGAATATTTCAAATAATACTGTTTAGCTCAATAAACCCAACAGGGGCTAGTATCTTATGGTAAGCCCCATTTCCTCTTTTGAACATGGAATCCAGTATCGTTACTTGCTGGGTATCATTGACAAACTATTCCACTACTCTGTTACCCATTGGTAACACCTTTTGACTGATTTGCCTTTATCCTTGATTTTTGAAATGGTTTGATATATATTCTACCATTTAGGCAGTGCTCTCTTCTCACTACTACCATCGGGCAGTGGGGTTCAAAAACCTTAGGCCCCACACCACTAGGTTCAGGAACAGTCATTAACCTACAATTATCAGGCTCCTGAACCAGCATGGATAATTTCATTCACCACAGCTCCAAAATGAATCTTCAACCTACAGACTTATTTTGAGGTCACTTCACAACCTATGTTTTGGTATTTTATTTTTCATTTGAACAGTGTGTCTTCTCTTGCAAATTAATTGTTCGTCAATCTTTGTTTATGTGTTGTTCTTCATAAATTCTGTTGTATTTCATTATTTTCCTGTAAATGCCTGCAAGAAAATGAATCTCATGGTAGTATATGGTAACATATGTACTTCGATAATAAATTTTACTTTGACTTTGAAATATATATTAATGAGGTCATGAAGTCTTGAATTAGATTTAGATTAGTTTAAAATCTCTTTGTCTTTGAATGTTTCCTTAACGTTTTCTCATCAGTTAAATTCCTGGTATGGAAAAGTTGTTACCACTCTCTTGAGAGCAGCAACAGCTTTCCTTTGATTAGATAACCACAATAGTGCATTAGAACAGTGTATGCTGCATGAAAGGAAACCCCATCAATCCCCTAAATGGCAACAATACTCTTTCCTCATCTTAGCACAACCCATTACTTCCCAGAGTTTAACAATTATTGCAAGAAAGGAAAGAGTAATGATTTCAAAGATTTAACCATAGAAGCTTCTTAATCTCATTTATACACTATGTTCTACACAGTTATCCTATTTAATAGATGCCCCTATCACCACCTTTATATTTCCTTTTGCACCAAATTATTAAATAATGAATGCCATTATTCAGTTCATTTTCCTTCCAAATATGTGCCCAGAACTTCTAGTCTCCCATTCAGGTCACTAGAACATGATGACAGTGGAGCGCCACTACGTTTTGGTTATTGCCCATTCACTGAAAACTGTGTTTTGCTTCCAAGGCCTTAGGCCTCAGCACAGTATCAGGTTATGCCTGAGGCCTAAGGCCTTGGATGCAAAACACAAGCCATTATGCATTTTGATTGACAGAAGGCATCATGGTCTGATGCACCATCAATAACTCTCTCTGAGATGTAAAGGCGAGATATTGGCTTTTATTGACTGGAAGAAGGAACAAGCAGTGGTTGACCACCATACTACATCCTGGAGACAGAGATGCCGGGCTCAGACCTCAATCGCCTTTATACCGGGGTCTGTGGGAAGAGTCACAGGAGCAGTCAGCAGTGGGCGTGTCCAGACAGGTATATGTAGTTCACCACATGGCCCCAGTGAACACAGATGCAGATGCTGTGGTCAAATCAACACATACAAACAAGCTGGATGAACTCAGCAGGTCAGGCAGCATCTGTTGAAATGAGCAGTCAACGTTTTGGGCCGAGACCCTTCGTCAGGACTGAAGAGGGAGGGGGCAGGGGCCCTATAAAGAAGGTGGGGGGAGGGTGGAAGGTGCCAGGTGAAAAACCAATCAGAGGAAAGATCAAGTGATCGTGGGGCCACTGGAAAGAAATGACCACTGATAATTGGAATGGGGAGATATATGAAAAGAGCAAAGGGTGATACTTCAGGGGAAACAGGGACGGACCAAAGGGGGACTGGGAGAGGACCATCAGCTTGAATTTGAGGGGGAACAGGGAAGTGACTGGTAGTTGATAATAGAAGAGGAGAAGGGAAGGAATAGATGGGGAATAGGGAAGAACCGAGAATTGGTTCTTGGTAGGGAAGTGGAGGTTTTGTATTTATTTGTATTTGGGAGAACTGGTCTTTGTGATATATCAGTATAGAATAGGAGAAAGACTGGGATTAGGGGAATAGTAGCTGAAGTTTGGGTGGGGTGAGAAGTCCAACATTTTTGGGGAAGAAGCAAATTCAAGGATACCAATTCTTTTTGGCATATTTTTCCTTTCCAGATTCAACAGCGTATATCTAAACTAATTGTTACCTTGACATCTCTGGTCTCCATCCTATCATTGGTGTCCCTCTCTTCTATTTCACCTTACCCTTCTACAATTTAACACATTGTTTCTCTCACTTTTCCACTTCTGGTGAAGGTTGAACGGCCCAAAATGTTCACTCTGCTCTCCCCCACTATTTTTGTCTGACCTGCTCAGCCTTCTAACTAGAATTCAGAATCAGAATCAGGTTTATTATCACCGACATGTGTCGTGAAATTTGTTAACTTAGCAGCAGCAGTTCAATGCAATACATAATCTAGAAGAAATAAATAGAAAAATTACAATATATGTATATTGAGTAGATTAAAATCGTGCAAAACAGAAATGATATATATTTTAAAAAGTGAAGTAGTATTCCCAGGTGCAATGTCCATTTAGGAATCGGATGGCAGAGGGGGAGAAGTTGTTCCTGAATTGCTGAGTGTGTGCCTTCAGGCTTCTGTATCTCCTACCTGATGGTAACCATGAGAAAAGGGCATGCCCTGGGTGCTGGGAGTCCTTAATAATGGATACTGACTTTCTGAGACACCACTCCTTGAAGATATCTTGGGTACTTTGTAGGCTAGTACCCAAGAGTAGCCCCCTCCATACCAGACGGTGATGCAGCCTATCAGAATGCTCTCCATGATACATCTATAGAAGTTTTTGAGTGTTTTTGTTGACATACCAAATCTCTTCAAACTCCTAATGACATACAGTCACTGTGTTGTCTTCTTTATAGTTGCATCAATATGTTGGAACCAGGTTAGATCCCTGTATGAGGATTGGTATGTGTTCCTTCGACTTATCCTTCCTGAAGTCCACAATCAGCTTTTCTCTTACTGATGTTGAGTGCAAGGTTGTTGCTGCAACGCCAGTCCTCTAGTTATATCTTGCTCTAGTACGCCATCTCATCTCCATCTGAGATTTTACCAATGATGGTTGTATCATCAGCAAATTTATAGATGATATTTGAGCTATGCCTAGTCACACAGTCATGTGTATACAGAGAATAGAGCAACGGGCTAAGAACATACCCCTGAGGTGCACCAGAGTTGAAGCAAGCCGTGTCAGCGAGGAGATGTTACCACCATTCCACATAGATTGTAGTCTTCTGGATAGGAAGATGAGGGTCCAATTGCAGAGGGAGGTACAGAGCCCAGGTTCTGTAACTCATCAATCAGGATTGTGGGAATGATGGTATTAAATGCTGAGATATAGTTGATGAACAGCATCCTGACACTGGTGTTTGTATTGCCCAGGTGGCCCAAGGCCATGTGAAGCACCATTGAGATTCCATCTGTCATTGACCTATTGTGGCATTAGGCAAATTGCAGTGGGCCCATGTCCTTGCTGAGGCAGGAGTTCAGTCTAGTCATGACCAACCTCTCAAAGCATTTCATCACAGTAGATGTGAGTGCCACTGGGTGATAGTAATTAAGGCAGCTCACATTACCCTTCTTAGGCACTGGTATAACTGTTGCCTTTTTGAAGCAAGTGGAAACTTCTGCCCATAGCAGTGAGAGGTTGAAAATGTCTTTGAATACTCCTGCCAGTTTGTTGGCACAAGTTTTTAGAGCCTTACCAGGTACTCTGCCTGGGACTTCTGCTTTGTGAGGGATGACCCCCTTTAAAGACAGCCTAATATTGGCTTCTGATATGGAGATCACAGAGTCATCGGGTGCAGCAGTGATCTTCACACCTGCAGTTATATTCTCCCTTTTAATGTGGGCATAGAAAGTGATGAGTTCACCTGGTAAGCATCATGCTATTGGGTTTCACTTTGCAGGAAGTAATGTCCTACAAACCTTGCCAGAGTTGTTGTACATCCAATATCGCCTCCAAACTTGTTTGAAATTGTTTCTTTGCCCTTGAAATAGCCCTCCACAAGTTATACCTGGTTTTCTGGTGCAGACTTGGGTCACCAGACTTGAATGCCACAGATCTAGCCTTCAGCAGGCAACCTATCTCCTGGTTCATCCTTGGCTTTTGGTTTGGGACCGTACAGCAAGTCTTTGTAGACACACACTCATCCACACAGTTGTTAATGAAGTCGGTAACAGGTGATTAGTTTGGAAACAGGTGGTGGAGTCAAGACTGGAAAGAACTCTAAAGCATGAAACCAGAATTTGATTTAAAAAGGCTGGTGTAAATTTGAGAGCTGTCATGAGAAAACAAAGGAAGTTTGAAATCTCCAGAATCTACATTTCCTTGTCCTTTGAGTCTGATCAGAGTTGCTGTTGAAATTTCGGATTGAGGACAGATAGTCTTTGGACTATTGTCAAGGGATGGACCGGAAAAAGTTTAGAAGAGTTAATTAGAACTTCTCAGATTAAAGACACGAGGAAGACCATGTCATATGACACGGCACATAATAATGATGAGTCTTTGAAGAAAGTGACAGATGAAATTAAGGTCCACCAAGTTCATTCATTATCTGGGTTACAGAAAACCAAACCTTTGGCAATCAGTAGATCTTGAGCTTATCAGTGTACTGTTGTGGGTTAGAGTGTATCAGAGGAGTTGCAGCCCAAGCTTGGTGCTCTAAAGAGAGCAGGAAAACAAAGGCTAAAAAGTAAGGAAGAACAATGTAGGAACTGGAAATTGGGAGCTTGGGTGCAAAACAACAGGAAACCAAAGGCAAAGGGACACAGCATGCTGGAAGGCTAATAAATATTGCAATTAAGATCATGATATTCAGCAGTGTGCCAAATACATAATATCAGTCTATAGGGACTGTACGGTAAACGTTCTGTGCTAGGTGTGTGTCAAATGCACGTTGCACACAGATGGCATTAAAAAGGTGGGGATTCAAAGCCCTTAATAAAATCTGTTCACAATTCTGAAAATAATTATGTTAATGAAACAATTCTAAAACAGGATGCCAGGTAAAATGTCTGTGAAACCTGCATGAAGAAGTGTTTCATTCAAATCGCTAAAACCTGAAGCAGGCACTTCAAGTGATATCAATTACACTTTATTTGGTAGAGAAGAAGGTTAAAAGATTGAGACAATTTATAATTATTCATGTTTATAAATATAAATATGTATTGCTGTAGGTAATCAGCTAACTGCTAAATGAACAGTTGCTTGATAGTACGGCACACCCATGTGTTACTGACGGGTTGCAAACCTAGAAAACCATCAGTATTGCAGTATTCCACATTGTTAGCCATCAACAAAGAATTAAAATCTTTTGCTTGTTTTGCATTTTGTACTTACAGTGGATTCTGTTTAATTGGGACACATTGGGTCCAGTACATTTTGGCCCAATTAAGCAGCTGCTCCAGTTAGCTGAAGATTCATGGAAATAGTTGAAAGGTATAAAGAAGATAAATTACTGTTTAACAGAGTAAAAAATATATATTTAAGTGAAATACAGAACAAATTAGAACACTACCAATACCATTACTGTACTATAAAACTGTGGATTAATTCCTAATAGTTATCAACAGAGGAATTAATCCAGAGTACGCTACTTTTAATTGACTGTAAGAACAAAATCAGCAGAGACATGTAGTGTAGATGATGGACTGCCTTCAAACAACGCTTTCGAGGACTGCATCTTCCAAATCTTCATTTAAAGGTTTAAAGGTTAATTTATTATCAAAGTATGCAACTCTGAAATTCTTCTTCTCCAGATAGCCACAAATCAAGAGAGACAAGAAAGGCAGCATGATCATCAACCCCTAAATCCCTCCTCCCTGCATAAAAAGCTAACAATAATGGAAAAGGTGCCTCACCCTGAAAATCCCCCTCCCTGGCACACACAAAAAATGAGAAAGACCAGGTGAAAAACATAGAATATAAAAAAATTATAAGACTGAAATAATGTCTGTAGTCCAGGTCCTTATCCAAAACGAAGAAAACCTGGGTAGTGTTGTCCAGGCATAGCGATAGCAGAGCAATCGCATCTGTGATCAAAAGGCAGGCACCTTCCACATTCCCCTCGATATTTCAATCTCCCTCGTCACTTCAATCAATGAACAACAGAAGCTTTAATCGGTGAAATGGAGTTGAACATCGGCTCGCAGCTTTCTCGCGCACAATGCCTCTGCTTCCTGGATTCCTCTCAGAAATTGCAGAGCACTGAAAAACCCAAATGATTTCCAAACTGCAAATCACAGTCTCCAGCAGTTCCAGAGTCACATTCAAGATGAAAAACAAATGTAAAAGACATAAAAGAAGTGAAATATATGGTTTCATTATCTATCCAGAAGCTGTCGACCCAAGGAGCATTGTACGCAGGCGTCATCTGGACCGGAAGAAAGGCTGTCTGTCATTTTCATTGTAAATTCCAAGATTATTGTTGATACCTTTAAATTCTTCAGAGCTGCCAGCTTATTGAAGTCATGAAATAGTTTCATTTTCACTCTCAGACATTCCTGGCATCTCGAAGCCTGAATTCTTGAAACCACACTCAGCAAAACAGTTCTGCATTGTCCTGCTGCTTATTTCTTGCTAACAGAGAAAAAAAATCACTGCTTCTTGAACATAAACATGTGTAACTGATGCTATTTAAAAATGATTCACTCAAAGCACAGTGTGGATTTTAATGGCCACGCAAGTGCACGTGACTGATGCTGGTTGGAAGCTGTTTAGGAACAGTCTCCTGTCCCATTTAAGCGGCATAATGTCCCAAGTAAACAAAGGGAATTCCAGCTATTTTCTTGATTGGTTTTTGTTTTTAAAGATTTGTCCCAAATAATTGCTGCTGCGATTAACCGATGGCTCAATTAACCGAACCCGCTGTATTTAGTTTTTCTTTCTAACATAAATTTCATAAGAAAGATATTTTATTCCACATCAATAATTTTTTTGTTAGTGATTTGTGAACTCATGGGTGAATTTCCGCTGTAATACAAGGTTATACTGCGGATCTTTTTCATTTACAGTACTGTGCAAAAGCCTTAGGCACATATATATAGCCCAAGACTTTTGCACAGTACTGTATTTATCAACGGGGAGCAGAGAAAGAGTTTGTACATCTGGCAAGAGCTAAGAATGTTGGGAATGATGAGGGCGGAGCACCTCAGGAGGGTTGTGGAACAGGTGGCAAAGAAGGAGTGTCAGGGGTGGGGGGGGGGGAGATTTGTGGCTGCAGACACACCCAACCCTCAGGCACCAGGTAAGATCATTTGATTCCAAACAACTGATTTACAGATCATTACGGAAAGTCCCTCTGGTGCTTCCTTCTCCTTTCCCCTTTTCTCAACCATGATTCCCCTCTCCCTGCCCCCTTCTCAATCTCTGCCCACGATAGAGACCCATATCATCACTCACATATGCCATGAAATTTTTTTTTTATATACAGCAGTATCAGTACAGTGCAATACATAAAATTACTACAGTACTGTGGGAAGGTCTTAGGCATCCCAGCTAAATATATATGCCAAAGACTTTTGCACGGCGCTGTATATAAAGAGAGAACAATATACTCTGTATACGTGTATATTTAGGAACTAAGTGTTCCATGGGATATAATGTTGATATGTCATTTTACTGGAAATTTATATTTAGGCAGCAAGTCTGAAGAAACCTATAGACATTACATTGGCATCAAGTTTGGGACAGTGTTTCAGGCAAAGTTAATGCTGTATGGCACTTGTGCATCTCAGAACAGTCATGTTAAAACATTGAAGGTGCTCAGATGTACTTTACAGTAATAAAAACAGACAAAGTTAGAAGTACTCAGCATGGCAGCCAGTTTGTGCAGAAAAAGGAAATAGCGTCAGCTTCAAAGGCCATTGACCTTGCCTCATTCGTTATAAATATGATCTTTAGCAGAAGTGTCAGAGAAGTGTTAGCTAGCATCTAAGTTAGAAAATCAGTTTCCTTCAGGTGTGTGAGGCATCTACCAAGAAATCTCAAGTTTACTTGTATTATAGTTGTTCGGGCAATATGCAAGAAATTGAGAGTTAAGATAAACCTATGGATACTTTTAAATCTAGGAATATACCTGCATGAGCAAGTTTAAGTGATTTTGGTGTGGTTTAAAACAAAGCTACTTTTCCAATGCACTTAAGGTAGTTTTCTTGGCACAAAGAAACTGAAAAATGAATCAGATAACATTGCCAAAAATCATTAGTAAATAATGGTTCATGGACTGTATTGATTTTTTGAAGGTCAAGGATTTTTGAAAAAATGCAAAATGCTGATAGGAAAAAAGGCAACTGAAGGGGGAAACAAAGCATTAATTTTGAATTAATGGCCCTTTTTAGTTTATTGCGTAAAGTGATGGATGAGTGTTTGCAAGGAAGTATCCAATTTTAAAATGTTTTCTTAAATCAATTAATTTCTTTCTCTTTAGGAAATGCACCAGACCCTACTGAATTTTACATTATGTTGGTTGCTGAAGTGGTTACTAAGACTATTGCAGATTTGAACATTTCTTTTTTCCCATTGCATGGTCAAACCTTTAGTTGCAGATCCGTGTACTAACTGACTTTAACTCCAGCAAGTATCGGTACTGGAATATGAACTCTGTGGAAAATGACAAGTTAGACAGACAGCAGAGAATTCTAGTTGAAAAAGTTTAGAAAGGATGCCAGAGCCGCAGGAATAAGATGTGACGTACAAGTCCTCATAGAAGGATCAGAATTGGAAAGATTGAGCAATTTCAAATACCTAGGCATCAACATTGTTGAGAATCTATCCTGGGCCCAACGTATTGATGTGGCTATGTTTCATTAGGAGTTTGAGGAAATTTGGTATGTCACCAAAGACACCCTCAAATTTCTACAGATGTACCATGGGACCATTCTAATTGGCTGCCTCACTGTCTGGTATGGGGTGTGTGTGTGTGTGTGTGTGGGGGGGGGGGGCTACTGCACAGGATTGAAAGAATCTGCAGAAAATTATGAACTCAATCAGCTCCTTCGAGGGCAGTAGTCTCCATAGCATCCAGGACAGCTTCAAGGAGCGATGCCTCAAAAATGTGGAATCCATCATTAAGAACCCCCATCACCCAGGATGTGTCCTGTTCTCATTATTACCATCATGAAGGAGGTACAGAAGCCTGAAGGCACATACTCATGAACAGCTTCTTCCCCTCTGCCATCTGAATTCTGAATGGATATTGAACCCTTGAACATGACCTCACTACTTTCTTGCATTACTTAATTAATTTAACTATTATACACAAAACACACACACACACACACACACACACACACACACACACACACACACACACACACACACACACACCCCTTATAAAAAGTATTCACCCCCTCCAAGAAGCAAGAAGTTTATATGTTTTATTATTTTACACCATTGAATCACAGTGGATTTAATGTTGCTTTTTTTGATGCTGATCAACAGAAAAATACTCTTTCATGTCAAAGTGAAAACAGATCTCTACAAAGTGATCTGAATTAATTATGTATAGAACACAAATTAGTTGATTGCGTAAGTATTCATTTCCCCCCCCCCCCCAATATGACACATTAAATTATCACTGGTGCAGCCAATTAGTTTTAGAAATCACACAATTAGTTAAATAGAGATCACTATATGCAGTCAAGGTGTTTCAATTGATTTTAGTAAAAATACACCTGTATCTGGAAGGTTCAACTGCTGATGAGTCAGTAGCCTGACAAAAACTACACCATGGAGACAAAAGAATACTCCAAGCAACTCCATGAAAAGGTTATTGAAAAGCACAAGTCAAAACATGGATACAAAAAAATTTCCAAGTCACTGAACATCCCTTGCAGTACAGTTAAGTCAATCATCAAGAAATGTAAAGAATATGGCACAGCTGTAAATCTGCCTAGAGCAGGCTGTCCTCAAAAACTGCGTGACTGTGCAAGAAGGGGATTAGTGAGGAAGGCCACCAAGAGACCTATGACAACTAAGTCACGGAGGTTGAGAGGTGACCTGATAGATGTGTACAAGATGATGAGAGGCATTGATTGTATGGATAGTCAGAGGCTTTCTCCCAGGGCTGAAATGGCTAGCATGGAAGGGCACAGTTTTAAGGTGCTTGGAAGTAGGTACAGAGGAGATGTCAGGGGTTAAGTTTTTTATACAGAGAGTGGGGAGTGCATGGAATAGGCTGCTGGCAACGGTGGTGCAGGCAAATATGATAGGGTCTTTTAAGAGACTCCTGGATAGGTACATGGAGCTTAGGAGAATAGAGGGCTATGTGTAACCCTAGGTAATTTCTAAGGTAAGGACATGTTTGGCACAGCATTTTGGGCCGAACGGCCTGTATTGTGCTGTAGAGTTTTCTATATTTCTGTGTTTCTATGTAACTCTGGAGGAGTTACAAGATTCAGTGGCTGAGATTGGAGAGATCATACAACAATTGTTGCCCGGGTGTTTCACCAGTCGCAGCTTTATGGGAGACTGACAAAGGGAAAGCCATTGTTTTAAAAAGCTCACATGAAATCTCGGCTAGAATTTGCCAAAAGGCAAGTGGGAGACTCTGAAGGTTCCATGGTGTGATGAAACCAAAATTGAGCTTTTTGGCCATCAAACTAAAAACTTTGTTTGATATAAGCTAAACACCACGCATTATCAAAAACACACCACCCCTACCCTGAAACATGGTGGTGGCTGCATCATTCTGTGGGGATGGTTCACTGCAGCAGGCCCTGGAAGGCTTGTGAAGGTA